>NC_067481.1:96019424-96094745 GCF_947179515.1 Apodemus sylvaticus
GGTTAAGACAGCCTGTCAACCTAACAATGCTGCCTCAAAATGCCAAAAAGGACTGGGAACCTAGCCTGATGGTAGACTTTTTCCTATACATGCAAAACTCCAGAATAGACAGGGCATCGAATACTTCCACAAGAAGCCACCTGGCTTCCTGCCAATCAGCAGCCAGAGAGTGTGGGTCAGGCAGAGCACAGCAAACTGAGAGGACCCACTTTCTGTCTGGATTCTGAGGGCTTCACAGCTAGATCTGCATCACAAAACTCCTAATCTGTATGGTCCCATGAGACTCTGGGAGCTGTGGGGGGGGGGGCAATGCTGGGAGCCTGGCCATGCATATAACCTGTCACAACCTACTTTCCTGTAGAAGGTACCAAGTCCACAAATCCTGCTTACCATCACATCTAATTCCAAACTCTGCAGTTGAATACAACCTGGGCTGCCCACCTTCATTCACCAGCAGCCCAGAAAATAGCAGATAAAAGCCTATGAAAAGAGTGAACACTCTGAAAGAGCTTGGCATTGAAATTTGAGGCCAGTCTAAGCCACAAAGATCTCTCTCCTCCAAAAGAAATAAGCTTCAAAAGGACCCTGAAGAGTGGGTAATGATGCTTTCTGCCTGCTGAACACAAAACTGCAGTCCCTGCACCAGGAAGCATTGGGCTTCCTTAAGGAGGAACCCATTGCTCACCTACCTGTCTGCACACCTGAACCACAATTCCCTATTCCCGTCCTGCATCGCCACCTGGAGGCGCTTCGAATGAACAGCAACAAGCATTTTCCCACTGAAAGCAGGTCCAGTCCTTGGCTTTCTGCAATTGCCTGACAAACTTCCTTTGGCTGTTCTTCTTGTTAAAGCCATCTCCAGCCACACAAAGCCAGAGACAGGTGTGCAGAGGTAGCAGGGCTCATCCTCCCTCTTGGCCTCCCTCAGTCCCAGCCGTGGAGGTGCCAAAGTGCAGGACACAGAAGGTACCATGATCCTGGGGTGGATCTCTGCTAGAGACCCGGGAGCTGATGCAGGGGTGGACTTAGGCAGTGGTTGTTTCATGGTATCAGGGACCTGCAGCGGGCCACAGAACTGGCTGATTCCCAGTCTTTTTTGAATACAGTCCAGCCCTAAAGTCCTGCTCAATAAGATACTGGCCATAGGCCTGTGTGTTTGTGGTGGGGGTGGGACCACCCCTGCAATCCTATTTCCCTCTCACCCTCTGGTGAACACTGAGTAGAACTCTTCACACATCCATGCAGCTTGGGTAAATCTATGCTGTTCTGAGTTTAGTTCCAAACAAGACTACAACCCTGTCCCTCCTGTCCTGTCCCCTGTGTGCCACTGGGATGAAGTCCAGATCATCCTTACATACCTGTGGGCATCCTCCTTGGCAAACTCAGAATGTGCTCTAGATAAGACCAGTTGCCACCACCTTCATCCTCACCTGCCGATCCCGCAGCAGGCCATTAGGACATTCGTGTCAGTGCAGGACTCTGGGGGTGGTACTGATGCAGGTACTTTTCCGTCCCTATGTTCTACAGGTAACCTTTTCTGTATGCTCAGAGTCTACAGAGTCCCAGCACAGAGCGACATGAGGAGGATGGCTGGGGACTTTCTGTGAGTCATTCATCCCAAGCACTCTCTGCCACTTCTGATGGCTAATATCTTTTGTCATGCTGAAGGTCTCCCCTGTCCCCAAACCCAGTGTGTACAGTATGGCCACACCTGGAGTCCAGGTACATTTGGAATGCCAAGATATTAAGACCCAGTTGTGGGGGCTTGAGAGATGACTCAGTGGTTAAGAGAACTGACTGTTCTTCTTAAGGTCCTGAGTTCAAATCCTAGCAACAACATGGTGGCTCACAGAAATCCGTAATGAGATCTAATGCCCTCTTCTGGTGCGTCTGAAAATTGCTCCAGTGTACATACATAAATAACTCTTTTTAAAAAAATGGAAGAAAGAAAGAAAGAAAGCAAGAAAGAAACAAAGAAACAAAGAAAGAAAGAAACAAAGAAAGAAACAAAGAAGGAAACTTTTAGAGGAGCATTTAAAAAAAAGACCCAGTGGTGCCGTTCTGGATACCTACCCAGAACAAGGACACAGAACACAGGGACATTAAGCAGCACAAGCAGGTAATTCTCTCAGGACATGAAAACCACACCTGTGGGCATCTCTTCCAAAGAGAAGGAAATACAAAACTTACAGGAGACCCTGAACTTGCGTGTGCACATGACCTTTATTAAGAACAGCAGAAAGCAAAGCTGCTCGGTCCCTTCAACAGCTGCAAGCATAGAAAGTCTCCATTCCTCTCCACCTTCCCTCAAGCCAAGAGCACCCACCCTGGCCACTGTCGTCCCTGCTTCCTGTGCTGGGTCAGGGATGTCCAGACTCCAGAAGGCCAGAGGACAGGACAGGTTCCGAAAACCAGGCAAAGGCTGAAACAGTGGGTACTGGGAGACTCATCTTCTGAGGACCAGCACGAGGCCAGCAGGGCTCAGGAGAACTTTGGCTGCTGCATGATCTAGGGTAGGAAGGACTGCACTCGTGCATAGACCCTGGGGAGGTCCTTCAGGACACAACCATAGCCCCAGCTCAACACTCCTAACAAGTTCCATGAGCCTGCTACCCTGCAGACCAGGGGGCCACCTGAGTGACCCTAGAAGAGCATCTGTGGATATTGGCTCTGAAGTGGGATTAGGAACAGGAAGGAGGAAGTCAACAGAACTCACATGGCAGGCCCCATGGTCCTCACTGCGAGTACACACACGTCATCTAGGATGGAACTGTGGCCCTGTGGGTGGTGCCTGGTGGCATTATGGTATGACTGCTCACAGATGACATCATCCACACTCTGCACCTGAACCTGCTACAGGTGGTATGGAGGGGACAACGACACAGGGGAGAAAGGAAGTGGGGTTGGTGCTGCACAGATCCTAACTGTCTACTCCCTACCAACTCACCCTGGGGCTGAGACACTTCCATCCCTGCTCACCTCCATCCCTGGAACAGTGTGTGTAGGAGACACACATCTGCAAGATCCGTGCCCAACTGTGACACTTAGGAGGCTGAAGATGGTTCCTATGTGCTCACAGGGGCGGGTGAGATGGGTCAATTAGTAAGAATGCTGCAGTCAAGTCTGAAGACCTGTTCATCCCCAGGGACTCATAGGATAGGAGAAAACAAATTCCTGAAAGTTGTCTCCTGATTTTGGGGAAACCATGTAAGCCTAGTATCAGGGCATAAAATTCCTGGATCTGGGGCTCATGCAAGGTGGATAGACTAGAAGGGGCTGTGGTCAGAAGTCTCAGCCTGAGAAAAAGATAGACTAGTGTGAGACATGAATGGGCCATCAAGACAGGGCAGCTGGCTGGGCATGGTGGCAACACATGTTTAATCCTTGCACACAGAAAGCAGGGGCAGGCGGATCTCTGAGAGTTTAAGGCTAGTCTGTCCTAAAAAGCGAGCTCCTAGCTAAGTGGGGCTACATAGTGAGACTTATCTCAAAGAAACAACACTAAACAAAACCAGGAATGGCAAAGAGGGAGAGATAGGTCCTCTCAGACAAAGGATGACCATCTGGACAGATGCATGGGGCACAGACAGGAAGTAAGGTCAGGGTTGGGCCCTTTCCATTGGTGAAGAATAAGGAGTAACAGCATAAGGAGTAACCAGATGACTCCCACAGGAGAAACCATTTCCTGCTCCCTGAGCCCATTGCAACCCCAGGCTGCCTTGTCTGTGTGAGGTCACCTGAGGCCCTGCATTGGTGATCCTCCTGTTGCTCATAGGCAACAAGACCTAGAGATAGGACACCTGGACACCCTGATAGAGGCAGGACCAGGCCACCATGAATGAGCAGATCCAGTGATACTATCAGAAAGAACTAGAAACCATGTGAGTTGGGTCAGGTAACCGTTAGCTTGGAACCACAACCTAGCCAGTGAGAGGTCCTGTCGCAGTTCTGCGCTCAGGGATGCCGTTAGGGAAAGGATGTGGCTGCCCAGGGCTGGTGTTGCAAGAGGGAGAGCTGGGTTGAGTTACCAGCACTTGGGTACCACTGTTTGAGATTAAAATGAACAGAGTTCTTGGGACCCTTGAGTTACAGCTGATAAGATGGCCCCAGATAGATCCCAGCCTGTGTATGAGGGGAACATGGATTAATGATGAAGTAGCCCTGGGTTAGGCACAGTACTTTCCCAAGACCAGAAAAGTCCTCCTCTCCAGTTCTGGGTGATCCAGGGAGAAATCTCCATTGTCCACATGAGCAATCATGTATGATGCTTGGTCACGTGTGAGGTTGTCTGGTTCCCAGCATCCTCAGGTTGAAGTTGAGGGAGCAGGAATAATCAAGGGCCCAGATGATGGGGCTGTGGAATGCAAGGTGCTTGCTGGGTGCCCCTGACTCTCATTGGATTGATGGAAGTTCAGGCTGAGCATGGAACAGATGGGAAGTTGGCTTGGGAGTCCGTGACCAAGCAGGATGTCCCTGGGATTAGGAATATCTGGAAATAGGAAAGAGGTCAGGTGCTTGGGCCATTCTGTCTTGACAACTCTACCTCACATAGAAGAATGTCTCCCTGCACTGACCTGCTGGTCTTGAGTGCCCAGGGTCACACTTTTCCTGGTCTCATCTCATGGGATCAGACGCAGAGGTGAGCAGGGGGAGAGGTCCAGGGTCCCCAGCCTGTCTGCTGCAGTGTGTCCTTAGGGAAAAACCACTGTCTCCATGGTTCTTAACCTGGAGTGCAAGGGCAATCTCACCTGACTTGGGAGGAAGGAGCTGTTTCCAGTGAGGAGTGTCCCTAAGAAAAGGTTCCCAAGATACCTATCAGGGGCATCTAGATACAGTGTCTCATTCTTGAGAATGGCCAGGGTTGACGGAAACATCTGTGTGCAGACCGCCCCAGCATTCGACTATTATTTTCTTCACTTAATTTTCTTTTCTTTTACACTTAATTCTCTTATCTCTTAAAGAGCATTTTACTATTTAAAAAGCAAGGATATCAGACTCAGGGCATCACTCAATGTCACACTGCTGGTCTACTAAGCACAGATTCTTGTTTCAACCAGCACTGTAGCAGGAAAAACGCCCAAGCCCCAGCATCCATCGAAGAAAGCCCATCTGATTTTTTCTTTTAAAGATAATGACCTGGCCTGAACAATTTTTGTGGAAGTCTGGTGTGTAACAACTCCAGCTATCACACTTACGACCACCATCTAAGTGTGTCCCCTGCTAGGCCTGGCCCCAAGAGCACTAACTGTCCTTGATCTAGGCTAATCCTGCATAGGACACTACACAGGCTTTCCAGGTTATGAGGAGGAGGACCCCTATGGGCATGTAGACACTAAGCCTGGAGAAGATGCATCCACAGAGCTGGTACCCCATTCTCTGAGAGTGACTGACTGGGCCCTTGCACAGGAAAGCCACTATAGTGTCATCAGTAAGAACTATGGAGACAAAGACCCTTCCTAAGAGTAAGAGGGAGGTTACGGCAGGAATAGCACAGGGATTCCTTCTCTGGAAGCCAGTGCTATCTTGTAGAGCACTGGTTCTCATGCTTTCAAATACTGCCACCCCTTAATACAGTTACAAGCTCTGTAAACAAGAGCTTGCAGTTTTAATTGTAGCCATAGAAACGTGTGTGAGATGTGGGTGTGGATCATGAATGCACACATGGGACTGTGTTATAGAATGCTGTCCTGCAGCAGAACAATCAGCATCTTCCTTAGAACAGCCTGTTGTCTGTTGATTCCTTCACAGAAAAAAAAAAGGGAGAGACAAGGTCATGGTGGCCAGACAGTTGATCCCAGCACTTGGGAGGCAGAGGCAGGTGGATCTCTGTGAGTTCCAGGACAGCCTGATCTATCCAGTGAGTTCCAGGATAGCCAGGGGTACACAGAGAAACCCTGTCTAAGAAAGAAAGAAAGGAAGAAAGAAAGAAAGAAAGAAAGAAAGAAAGAAAGAAAGAAAGAAAGAAAGAAAGAAAGAAAGAAAGAGAGAGAGAAAGAGAGAGAGAGAGAGAGAGAGAGAGAGAGAGAGAGAGAGAAAGGAAGGAAGGAAGGAAGGAAGGAAGGAAGGAAGGAAGGAAGGAAGGAAGGAAGGAAGAAAACAAAAAACAAAAACAAAAACAAAAAACCAAGAGGAGGAGAAGGAGAAGAAGGAGGAGAAGGACGTGAGAGAAGAAAAAGAGGAGAGAAGAGGGGGGAATAAGAGGAACGGAGGAGGAGGAGGAGGAGGAGGAGGAGGAGGAGGAGGAGGAAGAGGAGGAGGAGGAGGAGGAGGAGGAGGAGGAAGAGGAGGAGGAGGAAGAGGAGGAGAAAGGCATAGCGAGGGCCATTAGATGTCAGACAGTAATGCCCTGAGTGCACACAACCTCATGGGCTGAGGTAAGAGTGTATATAAAGTATGGGAGGTTAATTAGGGGAGGGGAATCTTTGTCCATGGTGAGGTGAGACTCATGGTGCAATTGCTTTGGGGTTACCCACCCTCCTGAAAGTCATCCTTTATCCATGTTCTGCAAATCCAAGAAACGCTTTGTTCCTTGTGCCACACCACTGGCATGCCTGAGCACCACAGGCAAGTCACTGTCTGTGTTTCCCCCGAGGAGAAACAGTACAGTCTGAGATGGATACTGTGCTTCCTGTCCTCCTGTGTATCCAGAAACCACTGGGATGCCACTGGGAGTCGGGAACAGAGGTTCATAGTCCTCTCAGGATACCTATGCATCAGGTTACCTATGCTGAGCCCAAGATTCCGTTTTGGTTCCAAGTGAGTGCTGAGGGTGTTGAGGGGTTTAAAGAGAGGAGGTCTTGTGAGGGAGGTTTGGGTGGGACTCTTTGCAACAAAGGCTTTCCCCCACCCCCACCAGCCCATGGCCATCCTTGATGAAGGAGATGATCCATGCTTGTCCAAACTGTTTTATTTGATGGTGTCTGTAAATGCATACACCTTAATATGGGTGAACCAGGAATTAAATACCTTTTGCAGGAAGGAACACCCAGGAAGGGAAGCTCATTTGTTGGCTGAACATTATAGGCCTATTTATATACCTCATTAGCATGGAGAACTCCAATTTTTTTGCATTACCTGACTGATTGTCATGGCCCTCTCAGTGGGGTGTCATGGTTATGCATTTGAGATCAGATAGTTTGGCAGGGAGCTGGCTCCATGCCTGATGTTCTCAATTCTGAGATTCCCTGGGTTTTGAGCCTTCTCAACTCTACCGGTTCTTCTGTCTGGTGGCATGGTCCACTTGTCCTATAGTCATGGGCCTCAAGTTAAACCAAGCATTGGTTGACAACTCCCACAAGTTCTTGCGCACCACTGCCCCAGCACATCTTGCAGGCAGGACCAACTGTAGGGTGAGGGTTTTGTTAGCTGGGTATTCACCAGGTTTCTCTTTCCATAGCTGGCAAGAGTATCTTCTCACACCAAAGAGGCTAAAACAGGGATGAAAGCTCCCTGCAGGCACCAGTGTAACCTCTTAACACTCAATGGACTGTGTGGATGCTGTTTTGGCAAGGGGACCCCACTGTCAGTTTTCAGAGAGTCAGTCAGTCAGTTGTCTAGGGATCGCCACAGGATTTCCTTGGCCAACAACTAAACATAACCCAGTCTCACCATTGAAAAAGCATTGTCTGGCTACAAAAGATGGCCAATTTGCACTATATGTTTCATTAGGTGGGGCATTCACTAAGGTCACCCTCATAGATTCCTGGAAGTTTCGACTGTACTAGGTTTCTCTATCACCCATGCAATGTTTCCTAATTCCAGTTGCTCCCCCACTGCCCCCACTCTTCATCCCTCCACAACCCGGTCACTCTTGCTCCCATCTCCATCTCCATCTGCCCCCAGTCCACTCACAAAATTTATTTTATTTCTTCTTCTAAGGGAGCTCATATGTCCCCAAGAGACCTCCTCTTTACCTAACCTCTGTGGGTCTGTGGACTGTAGCTTGATAATAATTTACTTAATAGCTAATATCCACTTGTAAATGAATACATACCATATTTGTCTTTCTTCATCTGGGATACCTCACTAGGGATTTTTTTTTCTAGTTCCAACCATTTGCCTGCAAATTTCATGATGTTGTTGTTGTTTTTGTTTGTTTGTTTGTTTGTTTGTTTGTTTTTTACAGCTGAGTAATACTCCATTGGGTCAATGAACCACATTTTTCTTTATCCACTGATGAGAAGTATCTAGTTTGTGTCCAGTTTCTGACTGTTTTGAATTAAACAGCAATGAACATGTTATGCATGTGTCCTTGTGGTAGGATGGATCAACATTTGGGTATATCCCCGAACAGTATAGCTGGGTCTTGAGAAAGATTGATTCTCAGTTTCTGGAGGAACAACCCTATTGATTTCCATCATGGCTGTCCAAGTTTACGCTCCTGCAGCAATGGAGCAGTGTTCTCCTTCCTCCACATCCTCACCAGCATGAGCTGTCACTTGAGTTATTGATCCTAGCCATTCTGCCAGGTTTACTAAAATGGAATGAAAAGTAGTTTTGATTTGCATTACCCTGATGGCTAAGTATATTGAACATTTCTTTAAGTGTTGTTTTAGCCATTTGAGATTCCCCTATGGAGAATTCTCTGTTTAGATATGTACCCCACTTTAATTGTGTTATTTTTACATATAATCTGGTAAATTCTTTATATATTTCGGATATTAGACCTCTGTTGGATGTGGAGTTAATAAAAAGAGAAAATCTTTTTCCATTCTGTAGGCCGCCTCTTTTTCCACTTGACAGTGTCCTTTGCCTTAACGAAGATTTTCAGTTTCATGAGACCCCACTTCTTAGTTGTTGATCTTGGTGCCCACGATGTCACATACTGAGCCATATGACTGGTCCAAATCCCTTGTTAAGATAGCCATTCTTGTTCAGATGAGGAGGAATCTTGGATGGTTTGTACTGTGTTTCCTAAGAGGTAGATAATGCCAAGTGTCTTCTCACATCTTCACTGACATCTGTATATCGTTAATGTGTGTGTGTGTGTGTGTGTGTGACAGAGAGAGAGAGAGAGAGAATGTGTGTGAGAATGTGTGTGAGAGTGTGTGAATGTGTGTGACTATGTGAATGTAAGTTTGTGTGAGTGTGTGTATGAGTGACTGTTAGTGTGTGTGAATATGCATGTGAGTGTGTGTGAGTGTGTGTGTGTGTGACTTGAGTGTGACTGTGTGTGTGTCCATATGTGTGAGTAACTGTATGTATGTGAGTGTGTTTGTGTGTGAATGTGTGTGTGAGTGTGTATATGTGTGTGAGTGTGTGTGAATGTGTGTGAGTATGTGTCCACGAAAGATAGAAGAGGGCATCAGATCCCCTGGAGCTAGAGTTACAAGCAGCATTGAGCTGTCCAACATGGTGCTGGGAACTGAGCTTTAGAGCATAGCCCTCTACAAGAGCTGTCAACTCTCAGCTGCCAATGAACCCCTCTAGCCAACTCCACCTTTTATGTTTCAGTTATGAAATTTTCTTAATTTTTCAAAACAACTGTGTGTACTTGTGCATGTTTGTCCATTCAGGTCCTCTTGGAGGCCAGGGGCGTCAGGTCTTCTGGAGCTAGAATTACAGGGAGTTGTTGATGCTGGGAACAGAACTCAGTCCATAGAAGCATCTTGTGCTCTTGACCATAGAGTCCTCTCTTCAGGCCTGCATTACATGCTCTTAATTACCGAGCCACACTACCATTTAACGAAGTCCAATTCATATACTGCTGTTTGTTTGTTTGTTTGTTTCTCAGGCTTGGGGAAAATATACTCTTAAGAATACATCTCCCAAACTAAGGGAGTTTCTGGGTTGTGTGTTTCTGGGTTGTGTGTTTGGGGAGAAGGTATTGTTTGTTGTTGTTGTTTGTTTTTGTATTTATAAAAAGGTTTTTGTATTCTAAATTGGTCTCAAATCCACAATCTTTCTACCTCAGCTTTCCAAGAGCTAGAATACCCACATCTGGCTTCTGTTAACTTCTACATGGTGTGAGGTAGGCAAGGGGCTTCATCTCTGTGCACGAGAGATCCTATTTCCCAGCACCATCTGGGATTGGCATCTCTATGTGGGCATCTCTATGATTGCTTGGCACCTCTGTGATTGATTGGCATCTCTGTGTGGGCCCGCTCCTGTATCTCAGCTCTGTTCCATTGTTGTCTGTTTACATGCCAATGTCAAACCATGGGCTCCTAGGGCTTTACACGAAATTACAAAATTGGGAATGTGAGTCTTCCAGGTTTTTCCTATGATTCCAATCTTCCTCTGACTGCCTGGGATTGATCACTCACTGCCCTGTGAGTTTGAGAACTGTGATTTTCCATTTCTGAATTTTGATAGTTGCTGCACTAATGACAGCTGCAAGGGGCAGAGCTGTTGTCCTCAAAATGTCAATCTTTCCAAGTGTCACATGAGATGTCTGTCTTCTTGTTTATATCTCCTTTCATCTCAACCTGTTCTAGATAGGTTGAAACTAGATAATCTCTAGTTTCAGTATTGCCTTAAAACTTACATCTGTTCTTTGAGTCAATGTGGATAGAGATGCACACTATTGTCATGAACTAAAGTGTTTATACTTGTAGAAACAGAAGGCTCCGAAGATCATACCAGTGAGTGTGTAGGAAAGACCTCATCATGAGTCCAAGAAAGGAGGGCAGAGCACACCCACACATCTCTACTGAGATCCTCAAGAAGGGAAAATGCTAAGATGAATCAAGTTGAAGATTGGCCCTAGATGCAGTATGGCCCCACTTGCCCAGTGCCCAGGCTTTGTGGCCCAAGCCTGTCATCTCTGTACACAGGGGGCTGGCGTTCAAGGCAGAGTCTATTGGCTTGTAGTGTGGCTGGAACAGGAAAAGAAGAGCTAGGAACATAGCTTACTTGATACTCACTTAGCATGTATGAAGCCCTTAGTTCAATTCCCAGGACACAAAACAAACAAACAAATAAACTATAGTCACTAGTAGTACAGAATTTTAATCTCAACACCCAGGAGGTAGAGGCAGGATGATCAGAAGTTCAAGGTCATCCTTGGATACACAGTGTGTTTGAAGCCACTTAAAACAAATGTCACATATTGTTCACAAAGGTTTGGGGGGGAGGGGGGATCTAGCTATAAAAGGAGGGAAAGACACCTCCCCTCTGTTCTTTTCCTCTCAAGAATCTACAGGGAAGCATCTAGCAAACCTCAAGAGAGGGGCATGCTGCAAGCTCCTGACCATCGTCTACAAAGCCACCAAGAAGATCAACATGAAGAGGAAACCAGGCATACTGTACACCTGTGACTCTAGAACTTGGGAGACAGAGACAGGAGGATCAGAACCAGCCTTAGCTACACAGAAACTAGCTTGTGTTTCAAGAGACCCTGTCTCAAAAAACAAAAATATTTTGATAAACTGTTATAACCAAGGGATGGAGAGATCGCTCAGAAGTTAAAAGCACTGGTGGTTCTTCCAGAGAGGATGGGTTTAATTCCCAGCTCACAACTGCCTGTAGCTCCAGTCCCAGGATGTCCAACTCACATCTAGTGTACAGACACACATGTAGCTAGAGCACTCATACACATAATATAAAAATAAAGGTTAAAAACATTTTTTTAAAAAACCTGTCACAACCAAGAGTAACCCAAGGAGACAGGACAATTAAACATCACCAGATATCCCATCAGAAAACAGACATTCAGGAGAAGTGAATTACATCTTAAATTAACTGAGGCTGGGTCCATAGAGATGGACCACACCTTTAATCCCAGATTGTGGAGGGCAGAGGCAGGAAGATCTCTAAGTGTAAGGCCAGCCTGGTCTAAACAGTCAATTCCAGGTCATCCAGAGCGACACAAAGAATCCTGTCTCAAAAAACAAAAACAAAATCTAAAAACAAGCAAGCAAACTTAAATAACTGTGGAATGAATTGACATTGATTCATTGACTGTAATTCATGGATCATTTTAATATAGAATGTTAATTATAATAAAATATGGGTACATTGTTTGGGCATCTCTGCTGGCTTTTAAATCTTTATAATTAACTCTATCCTATTCTCAAATGGTGTATTAGATAGAAGAGGGGGGAGGAAAAGGAGGAGGAGAAGGAGGAGGAGGGAAAGGAAGAAGAAGGAGAAGAAGGAGAAGGAGGAGGATGAGGAGCAGGAGGAGCAGGAGAAGGAGAAGAAGGAGAAGGAGAAGAAGAAAAAGAAAGAAGAGGAAAATAGTGTCAACCTCACACAAAACCTGCCATAGACAGGTCCACTCCTATGGCCTGAGTCTCTATGATGCACTTCAGTGATGTCTCCACCACATCTACCCAGGTCCCATGGTCTTCACCACAGATAGGACACTTACTAGGCAGGCCCTTTCTAATGTTCTCAGACTGGTTTGAGCCGGATGACTAAGCTGATTAGACATGGGGTTCTGAGAGCCAGGGACTTTCTCACCGTCTCCAATTCCTGTTCTAAATCATACACTTTACAGATTCCCACTGAAACTCTCTAGGTCAGGGACCTTCTATTAGATGTAAGGAAACTGAGGCACAGGGAATGGTCTTATTATTTTTAAGATGATGGCACCCCAGTGAGGCTTGGTGGCACTGAAACCCCAGCACTTTGAAGACTATGGTAGAGAGACCATGATGCCAGGGTCACCCAGGATACAGGGTGATTTCCATGCAGGGTGACACCCAACAGGCTTTGCTCATAAGCTCGTGTTAAATGTGTGGCTGAAACGTGCTTAAGAAAGGTATCCTTTCCGCCACTGTATACAGTACCTGAGCTACATACTGAGACAAACAGGGCCCTACCTCCCTTGGGAAATCTCTCATAAGGAGAATGTGCCTTGGGGAGGGTGGGAGCTGCCCCATTGAGGAGAGCACAGGGTGTGAAACTTTGGAAGCCAAGTATCCGCAGGCCTGGCAAGTCCTACCTGGAAACCAGAAATCTGCTATCATAGGGTTGGAGGAGTCAAGAATTCGGGGAAACTGGTTATTCTGAGTTCTGCTGTCCTCAGGAGAAGGAATCCCTCACATGTCTCAGCACAGTTTACCTTTAGCTCAGGGACCCTGTCTCCTCATCTCCATCCTCTCATGATGATGGCAGAAGGCTAGCCCCACAGTGATGAATCTGCCCTCCACCAACCACAGTGTTGGCAAAGGCTCCCAAGGGAATCTGGTTGATAGCAGCTGCTCTTGATGGGAAGGTGCAAATCGTCCCCTTCTGTGGGAATGTCCCCAAATCTACAACCACTATCTAATCACAAAAAGACATCAGACAAATATGGTACACTATTCACAGTAGCAGCTGACTCTGGCCAGCAATCTTGGAGATTGTGAAAGAAGAAAATTAAAGCATTTACAAAACCCCATTTCACCTTTCTGTTGACTGGGCATTTAAACCAGGCTTGTGGGGACAAAAGTGGGCCAGTGACTTGTCTTATGGCAAACTTGGCCTGGGCATTAGAACACAGGATGTGATTCTGTCACACCTGGTCAAAATGGATTCTGGTATCTTCTTCTGGTGGTTGGAAAGATGGTCACATTAGACATGCTTTACAGACCCCAAACTTTTTATACTGATAGTTTTGTGGGAACATGTTACACCGGTCCCTGTCCTCACCTCCCTGCCTTGTGTTATAGTCTCAGCCTCTCCTGGGATGGCTGTTCCCTTCCTTATGTGACTGCTGAGTTCATCTGCTCTTCTGGCCTCTGGAGCTCTGAGTTCCCGGTGCTCATACTGTTCCCAGTGGACATACTGTTCCTTTTCAGTATGCTTTTTGGCTGCACCCCATATGTTTAAACGTGTTGTTTTTATTTTGCAGATTTCTCTCTTTCTAGCTTCCCTTATTATTTTTTTGGCCCACTGATTAAGATTCTCTATAACCTTTGGGAGTGGGTGATAGGGTCTCTCTATGTAGCTTTGACTGTCCTGGAACTTTCTGTGTGGACCAGGCTGACCTCACAGAGACTGGCCCGCCTCTCCCTCTGCCTCCCAGTGTTGGGTGGTGGTGGAAGGCTGATGCCCTCTAGGCACTACCTAGAACCCTCACTGGACCTTCACCAGTTCCCCTAACCCTCTCCTGTGGAGCCCTTCCCTCAGTCAGTGGCCTGGAGAATCCATGAGGACAGAACCTCAGGGTCCAGGTCTAGAATGAGTGACCCAGGGCCTCAGCTCACTCTGACATCTGTGGAGAGCTGGACAGACACAGAATTCTCCTACAAGCTGGCTCCTACCCTCTGGATCCTAGAGGACCCCATCCAGACTTTCCCAGGGGCCACCTAGGCCATGAATGAAACTCTTGTGGTGTTCGTTCATCCATTCCCTCATTCATCCATTCCCTCATTCATCGATTCCCTCATTCATCCATTCCCTCATTCATCCATTCCCTCATTCATCCACTCCCTCATTCATCCATTCCCTCATTCATCCATTCCCTCATTCATCCATTCCCTCATTCATCCATTCCCTCATTCATCCATTCACTCATTCATCCATTCACTCATTCATCCATTCACTCATTCATCCATTCACTCATTCATCCATTCACTCTTTCATCCATCTTGAAGTTTTCAGAGTACCAGGGGTCTGTAGTAAGCTGAAGAGGTCACTGCTTCCCAACAATGTCTCTTACAAAGCCATGACACAATGCATCCCAGCACCGAGGGTAAGGGCACACTGCACACACCATATTCCAGCACATAGCTTACACCACATCCCAGAACTAAGGGTAAATTCCATTGCAGGACTCTTGCAATTTGATTCTCAAAGTGACAGCTATAAATCTTTCACATTTTCATTAACTAAATCAAATCTTTTACCTTTCTTCAACACATTGGGAGATTTTGATGTTGCCAGTCATCTGTTTCGTGGCTGATCCCATATGATAGAACTTATTTCTGTTACTGAGAACCAAGAGATAAAATATTATGGGGTCAGAAAGATAGCTATGTGGTTAAGAGTGTTGGCTGCTCTTCTAGAGGACCAGGAGGAGTTCAGTTCCCAGTGCCTACATGGTGGCTCACCAACTATGTGTAACTCCAGTTCCAGGGTACAGGATGTCTTCTAACCTCCACAGGCACCAGCAATGGCTGTGGTATGCAAACATATATGCAGGCAAAACAGCCACATACATAAAATAAAGTAAATAAATCAGATACAATTTTTAAAGTGTTAGGATATTGTATGATTGACTGAGAAAGTCACTGTGAGAGCATTTCCACAGAATCTCCTTAGTTTCTGTCTAAGAAACTAACATCAATGTGTTGATTGGTCCTAATGGTGGATCCTGGGCCAATGAGAATATCTCTTATAGGATTAGGGTCCAGTAAACAGCTTAGTGGTGCTTGCTGGCCTCCTGGCCCTGAAGTTTCCTATGCATTCCTTGTCTATCCTCTGGCCACCTGAGGGCTCATGAGAGCCCTGTCTTGTCAGTCTTGGACTTTAGAAGGCACATGTTGCTTTTTCAAAAGGCCTTTAGTATCCTTCCCCATATTCCCTTGCCCATTCTACCTGCCACTCCCCCACCTCAGTTTAACCCCTCCTTCTCTGTTACTCTTTTAACCCATTATACCAGTGCGTTCTGTCTTCTCCGTTGTGGAAGTACCCACCCCTCCATGGCCCCTTCATTATTTCTGATCTGTGGGTGTGTGAAGTGACACACACATATATAGCATTTCAAAGTCGATATACACAAATGAGAGAAAACCTGTGATGCTTGCCATTCTGTGTCTGGATTACCTCACTCAGAATGGCTGTTTCAAGTTCTATCCAGTTTCTCTGTGTAGCCCTGGCTGGCGTGGAACTGCCTTTGTAGATCGGGATGACCTTAATATCACAAAGATCCACCTGCATCTGCCTCCTGAGTGCTGGGATCCGAGGTGTGAACTATTACACTTGACTTAATTTTATTTTTCTTAACAGCTCAATATTCTATTGTGTAGATATATCACATTTTTATTAACCATTCAACAGTCAGTGGATGTATGGAAACCTACTATAGCAAAAGGATCCTAAAATACATACATATTTAAAATACTTTAATCAAATAACCCTAAAGTGGAGATAGGGGGAGAATACCTCAGCCACATGTGATTGATTTACCTCATGCTAGCATCTAAAAACACCAGCACCTGGTATGGGGCTACAGGGAGATCCCATAGCTGCCCCACAGCATTATAGGCTATGAAAATATATTCTTTTTTGAGGCAGGGTTTCTCTGTGTAGCCCTGGCTGTCCTGGAACTAAGGACCAGGCTGAGCTTGAAATTAAAGATCTGCATACCTGTGCCTCCCAAATGCTGGGATTAAAGGTGTGCACCAGGACCACCCAGCTTCTCTCCAGAACTTGGTGGGGAGACCCTATTGCCAAAGAGGTACATGCTTGATCCACAGAACATGAGGGAATCAAGCTGGTACTGGCCTAGAAGCTTCATCCCTACTGGCTAGTTTTCATAGTGCTGAAAGGTGCTAATCACAACATCAGAGGAGGAAAGTAGTCATCCCTCTCACCCAGCAAGCTACAATAATGACTGTCCTGGCAAGATATGCCCATGGGGACATAGCGGCAATAACGATACAGAAGTAACCAGCCTCTTTCACTGTGGATCTAAGACCTGCTCCAAGAGATAGAAGAATCCTTTCCTGGCACTGTTAATGGGACAAACATCCTGTGGCTGTATAGGTCATAAGTCCTGGGGAAGCATCTATTATTTGGTTAAATGGACAGAGTATCAAAACAACTTCAGCTGACTTACTATATCCATAGGTCAGTGCTTCTCTAGACCCTCCTCAGAGAAGGTTTTCCCCTACAGGAGCTGACACTGAACACAGAGGCCCCAGCTGCCCAATGTAGAGAGAATAAGAGACTGTGCAGTGCTCAGCCACAACTGAGTGGCCATGTGGCTCCCTCCCCAGAAGGCACAGGAAAGGGCGGGAGGTTGGGGGAGAAGGGGAAACAAAGACTGCAGGACAACCTCAAGGAACAATATTTTTGGATACAACGGGGCAGTTGTGCATACCAACTCACAGCAATTGTGACAGCATGCACAAGACCTGTGACAGCAGGCACAAGACCTTCACAATCTCAAATTTGACAAAATCCTAGCATGGAGACAGGGGTTGACACAAAATCCTACCAACAGTGAAGGAGCTATCCACATGTGCTATCCATGTGCCATGTGTGCTGTCCACATGTGTTAGCTGCTGGGAGGGGAGAGAGATGTCCACTTTTATTTCTCAATGCAACCCCTGGCAGGCTGACCACACCCTAGTGCAGACTCCATTCCCAAGAGTAGCTGGACAATAAAAACTGGAGTTGGGGCAGGGAGAAAACTCTCAGTTGGATGGATAGGTTGGCGAGAATTGAAAGAGTTGCTATGGGAAAAGTTGGGGAAGAAGGTAAATTTGATCAAAATACATTGTATGAAATTCTCAAAGAATTAACAAACGCATTTATTATTATTGTTGTTGTTATTATTATTACTATTATTATTATTGGAAGTATGCATATGTTGCAGAACGAGTGAGAAGAGAAACAGTTCTGACCACCTCATGCAGCTTCCAGGAGGTCCAATGAAGATTCTGGGGTGTGCAGAAGGTCCAGCCTGGTAGGGCTTAGAGCCTGGAGGGAATGAGAGAGATCCAGAAGGTGGCAGGGAGGGGGAAGGCCAGGGAGGAACAGGAGATCAAGATAAGGAGAGGGCTAGAGACAAGTGATCAGTATGCCAAGGAGAGTCACAGAGTAGGGTGGTTGAACGAGAGAATAGTCAGCCAAGACGAGGGGCAGGGCTGGCAAGTGCCTGAGGGGAGGCTGGTGACCTCTCTGCCATCCCCCCTTTCTGTGTGTTGATGCTCTGCTCTGGAGCACACATGATTGGATAAGCTCCTGCTCAGCAGACAGGGCCCAGAGGCCACAGGACAGGGTTTACCACAGATCTGGGTCTAATGTAGCACAGGGTAGACAGAGCCCCTTCGTGGCCCAAACTCTTAGCGCCTGAGTGTGAGTCACGCATTTCCTCCAGGCTTGGATTGGACAGGGGCATGCCCTTCCTCCAACCCCGCCCTGATCTGGAAGGATAAATGGAGAGGGAACCTGAGGCTGGGTAGAGAAGATCAAAGACAGCTACAGAGATCTCTCCCAGACCCTGAAGCAGAGTGGCCAAGCCACTAGAGACCTCAAGCTCCTGGAATGGGCCTACCTTCCTGCTCCCAGGTTCCTGGCTTGTTCTGCACCCCAAAACCCGATATGCGTAGCCCAGCCCTCACCTCCAACTGGGCCTGCACTGCTCCTCACTGTGTCCAAATGCTGAAGCTGCTGCTGCTGACACTGCCCCTCCTGTGCAGTCTGGTGCATGCAGCCCCTGGTGAGTTCTCCCCTGGGCCCTCCTGTCCCTCTCCCTGACCCTCGTAGCTCACAGGCCAGGGTACCAAGATTGACCCTGTCCTGTCCCCAGGTCCAGCTCAGCCACGAGAGGGCATTGTGGGGGGACAGGAGGCACCTGAGAACAGGTGGCCCTGGCAGGTGAGCATGCGTGTATATGACACCTACTGGAAGCATGAATGCGGCGGCTCCCTCATCCACCCACAGTGGGTGCTCACGGCGGCACACTGTGTGGGACCGTGAGTCTCTCTGGGCCTGGCAGGGTGGGACAAGGAATGGAGAGGAGAATGGGGTTGAATAGGATCATCAGACACCATCTCTGGGTGTCTGGAATAAAAGGACTTACTAAACGAATGTCTCTCTTCTTTAGGTATATCATTGTCCCCAACATGGTCAGAGTAACACTCCAAAAGAAGTACCTCTATGACCATGACAACCTGCTGACTGTGAGCAAAATTATCCCACACCCGGACTTCAACAGCATCAAGGCTGGGGCAGACATTGCCCTGCTGAAACTCACAAACCCTGTGAACATTTCCAGCAATGTCCGCCCTGTCTCCCTGCCTCCTGCCTCCACCACCTTCCCTTCAGGAACATTGTGCTGGGTGACAGGCTGGGGCAGAATTGGAGAAAATGGTATGTAGTAGAGACAACTGGGGTGAGACAAGAGAGGGCGTGGCCACACCACATCCCCAGCACAGGGCTTTGCTCCAACTTGTAGGATGGCCTAGGAAGTGGGAAGGCATCAGAACAACAGGGCTCTCAGGTTCCATATGCCAGGAGACCCCAGCGTAACTAGGATAAGTCCTTCAGTCCCTCGAATCTCAGACGCTTCATGTCTGAAGGGGCCACAGTCTGCTGGTATTTCAGGAGTTTGATTAAGGAAGACTAAGACCACACTGACCAACAATCTTATATACACATGTGCGCACACGCATACACACACACACAGAAGCTGGTTACAACTTCTGCGACTGGCATTTCATGGACCGTGTCAGAGACCCACATTTAATGAGCTGTGGCCCAGGCTACCGGTATTGTGTGTGACTTGACAACTCCCTTAGGAGCCTCCAGTGCCAATTTCTCTTCTCCCTAGGAGTCTTGGTTAATTTCTTTTGACAACTCAGAGTAGAGCTTTGGCAATAGGCCCATGAGCAGGCAGGCCCTGGCTGTGAACCACAGGGTGGATAAAAATCTCCTCATACACAGAGAGGAATGAAAATAGTGTCGAGACCAGGCCTCCATTGGGGTCCTCTACCCAGCCTAAGCCAGAGCCAGCCATGCTGACCTGCCAGCTTCCACTGACCAGACAGGGCGCTAAAGACCCTCAGGACTGTCCTCCTTCTTTGAATAAGGTCAGAAATCCAGGTCCAGCCTGGAGGAAGAAGCCAGGTTGGCAGAGCTGAATGAAGTGGGCCTGACTCAAAGAGGGACTTGTGAGCAGAACTACCCTCAGAGAACAGGGTTAGCTGAGCCCGTCCCAGCCTGGCACCTGGGACCCTGTCACAGGATTGTCTTTCTTTCACCCACAGAAGAGCTGCCTTATCCATTTCCTTTGATGGAGGTGAAAGTTCCCATTGTAGGAAACCGTCTTTGTGACTTGATGTATCACAAACGTCTCAGCACAGGGAGACCTTTGTCCCCTGTCCGCATTGTCCGTGACGACATGCTGTGTGCTGGGGATGAAAAACATGACTCCTGCAAGGTGAGCTCCTGTCCCCTCACCCTGCCACCCCCACCCAGCCTTTCCAAGAGTACTGACCCCTGTCTTCTCCAGGGTGACTCCGGAGGACCTCTGGTCTGCAAGGGAAAAAACACCTGGGTGCAGGCAGGTGTGGTGAGCTGGGGCGAAGGCTGCGCACGGCCCAACAGGCCTGGCATCTACACCCGGGTCACCTATTACTTGGGCTGGATCCGCCGCTATGTCCCCAGGGACTTCTGAGTCACGGGTGACCTCTGTTGCTCCCAACATGCTGCTTCCTGCCCGGGTGGCATCCCTGCCTTCCTCTCCTGCTCCCCATCCTGAGCCTGAACTCTGCTCTACCTAAGCCCCTGACCACCCGTGTCCCTCCCAATCAGGTAGCTACACTGTGCAGGCGGCCACTCTCTGCTTTGGCTCAATAAAATGCATCAAAGCAGCCGTGAGTTTTGCTGTGATTCTGGCATCAAGAGGAGTAAAGGAAGTGCCTGGGAGAGTCGGGGTGATGTTGCTTGAGTTTGGGGTGCCAGCTGTGGTCCTTGGCAGCTATAGTGAGGTGGATCCTACTCACCACCCTGTCTGTCATCTTAACTTCTCTCTACACATGTTCATTCCTTCTGGGTAAGGAGCAACCACACCACACCCTTGGGATCCAGGAAACAACAGGAAGATTTTAAGAGATAAATATAGGGGGTGGAAGGGTTGGTTCAGCAGTTAAAGGTCTTTGTCATTTACACCTATAAACACACACACACACACACACACACACACACACCATGATTAAAGTAAAAATAAGCAGATATCCTGGTGGTTGCCACATGCCTTTAATCCCAGCACTAGGAGGCAGAGGCAGGGGCATCTCTATGAGTTCCATGCCAGCTTGGTCTATACAGAGAGTTCCATGATCCCCAGAACTACACATGGAGAAATCCTGCCTCAGAAAAAAAATAGATTAAGAAAAACCAAAAGATAAACCTGGGATTCAGTAGATGACACAGTCAGTAAAACAGAAAGATGGGAGTGAGGTCCCAGAACTGATTTGAAAAAGCAAGGAGTAATAAGACATGACCATAGCCCAACCCAGGGATCTGGAAACACGCACCTAGAGACATGAGTGAGCTCCTGACAAAACCAGGACACCCCGATTTGTTGTTGGGTTGGTTTCTTTTGGCAGGGGGTGTCATTTTTGGTGTTTGTTTATAATTTTGGTTTTCTTTTTTTTTTAAATATTTTTATTTTCTATATTCTTTGTTTACATTCCAAATGATTTCCCCTTTCCCGGATCCTCCCTCCCCATATGTCCCTATTTTTGGTTTTCAAGACAGGGTTTCTCTGTGCAGTCCTTGTTATCCTGGTTGTCCTGGTTGTCCTTGCTCTGTAGACTAGGCTGGCCTCAAACTCATAGAGATCCTTCTGCCCCTGCCTCCCAAGTGCTGGGATTAAATGAGTGAGTCATAACCACAGTGCTGGGAAAACCAAAACAAAACAAAGAAAAAAAGAAAAACAAGAAAGATAGTGCTGTGAGGAATGATATCTAGGGTTGACCTCCGACCTGCACATAGACACACAGACATGTGCACACATACAGAGAAAAGGCAGAAGAGGACTGAGGACTGCAAGGCTTCCCATAAACAAATCAAGAAATGTAGCACAGCCTGCACCCTTCCCCTTAGCCAGGCACACTCCTCCATCCTACCTAAGGGTGACAGGAGACATCCTTTCTTGTCAGATTGACAGTTCCTATGACTGTGCCCAGTGGGGACTGTCCTGGAGGCTCACCTTCCCACAGACACTGCCACACTCAGGTCAGCTCCATTCCTGCTGTTTGAAATGCCTTGTGAGGGTTGCAGTCAGCTGCAGCCTGGGACCTTAGCCTGTCCCCATTCAGGGTTCTCAGGCCATTACTGTTTCTGTGCATGTAGGTGTCCTGTGACTGGAACCTGCTGTTAAAGGCGTGGCTGAGATCTTGGGTAACAGATCTCCATTTGTCTAAACAATAGAAAACTGCTCCCTTGGGGAAGAGTGTCTTCACCTGCCTTCTATAGTCAAAAAAGTCAGAAATACTGCACTGTTGCTGATGCTGCCTGTCCTTCCTCACTGTTGTGTGTGTGTGTGTGTGTGTGTGTGTGTGTGTGTGTGTCTGTGTGTGTCTGTGTGTGTGTGTGTCTGTGTGTGTCTGTGTGTGTCTGTGTGTGTGTGTGTCTGTGTGTGTGTGCACATTTGTGGAAAAATAGGTTTCTTTAAAAAAATAAATAACTATGGCATGGTCTCTCACTTGCCTGGGGCTTGCTCAATTAGCCTGGGCTGGCTCATCAGGAGGCCTGAAGTCCTCTGTCTCCACCTGCCCAGCCACAGATCACTAAGGTGCCACCATGCCCAGGGTTTGGGCATGTTCCTTTGCTTTTGTTTTGTTTTATATCCTGACCATTTTAATCCTCCTTGTCCCTAACCCTGTCCTCCCCTCCCCCTCCTGCCTCAACTCTTCCTCCATTTCCCTTCAGAAAAGAGCAGGCCTCCCTTGGATATCAGCCAGCTCTGCATATCCAGTTGCAGACTGGGCACCTCCTCCCCTATTCAGGATAAACAGGACAACCTAAGAGGAGGAAAGGGTCCCAAAGGCAGGGCAGACTCAGAGATGGCCCCTGCTCCCTCCCACTGTAGGAGTCCCACAAAAACAACAAACTATACAACTGTAACATATGTCCTAGGTCAGGCCCATGCAGGCTCCCTGGTGGGCACTTCAGTCTCTGTGAAACCAGGTGAGTTGATTCTGTGGCTTTCCTGTGGTGTCCTTGACCCCTTCTTCAATCCTTCCTCCCCTCTTCCCAGCATTCCTCAGGCTCCATCTAAGGTTTGGCATCTGTTTCTGTCAGCTCCTGGGGGAAGCCTCTCTGATGACTGCTGGGCTAGGCAAGACTCTCTGAGGACAGCAGAGTATCACTGGGAATCATTTCATTGACTTTTAAATGTTTTTCCAGTCGTCTTTGGTTCTCTCCCAGGTCTCTGTGCTCTCCAGCCTCTAGTTCCTGGCCCTCCAGGCCGTGTTCCCTCTCAGGCTGGATCAGCCATGGTTGGCCACTTCCACAATTTTGTACCATATTTACCCCAAAACATCTTGCAGGCAGACAAATTGTAGGTTAAGGGTTTTGTGTCTGAGATTGTGTCCTGATCCCTCCATAGGACAGAGGGGATGGCTGGGTCAGACTTCATATCCCACATTGCTAGAAGTCTCAGCTAGCTGGTGTCACCCCACAGATTCCTGGGAGTTTCCATTGCAGTAGGTTTCCAGCCAATCCCAGAGAGACGCCCACATTCATTCCCATGGGTTCTTAGGACCCAAATTCAAGTCCTCATAGTTACAAGACACAGCTTTGCTGACTGAGCCATCCGTGCAGCCCTGGCTGTGGTCCTATGGAGATTGTTAAGGACACTGATAAATGTCACATAGAATGCAAGCACCCTGGCCTGGCACACTGCCATGCTGCTATCTGAACTTGATACCCAAAGACCCATGTCCCCATGCTTGTCTCCTCTGAGGTGACACATGTCCCAGCTGTCCCCTGTCCCCAGTGGTTCCTTATTAGTTTTTCTATTTTTAATCTAGTCTCACTATGGAGCACAAGCTGATTTATAACCATCCTGCCTCAGTGCCCCCAGTGCTGGGCTGGCAGGATACACCTCGTCCACCCCCCCACCCCCCTTATCAGGCATCGCTGCTGCCTCCTCTGTTATAACACGGTTGGTCTAAGATCCTAGTGATACTGAGGCTTGAGGCTGCTTCCCAATGGCGGGCTCCTAGTGAATCCTGGGAAGAGGCTGCACTGTTTTTGGAGAGGTAGTTTCAGTGCATTATTGGCCAGCGCTGGGCACAAATGTGAGAGACGCTGACCTGTGGCTACATAACAAGGCACATACATGCTTCTGTGTGTACAGTGATGCTTGCCAGAGTAGCATGAGTTTATCATTGGACTCCTCTAAAAAAATATCCCTGTTTTTTAATTCATTGTAATAACACTGCCTCCCTTGCTCCTTCTGTGATTGGTTTACTTCCTTTCCTGCACTTTTACCATGGGAGAGGGCTGAGCCTACAGATGGGAGATTTCAGTTTTGTGGCAGTATTCTCTCTCTCTCTCTCTCTCTCTCTCTCTCTCTCTCTCTCTCTCTCTCTCTCTGTCTCTCTCTCTTTCTGGAACTTATTCTATGGGGCCAACTCCTGTTCCCAACTGAAAAACATCCCTCCAGCCACACACAGAGTAGAGTTACAGGACTTACAGGCGTCTGCTCTTCACTGTACAGAAGAACAGTCACTTCCTAGCTGTGGAGGTTTGGAGAAGAATGTCCCCCTTGGGCTCATTCCTTTGCATGCTTAATCACAGGAAGTAGAACGTAGGTTTGAGGAGTGGAAATGCTTGGGCAGGATTAGAAAGTGTGGTCTTATTGGAGGAAGTGTGTTACTAAGAGTGGACTTTCAGGTTCGAAAAGCCACACCAGATCCTGCCTGTCTGTCTGTCTGTCTGTCTGTCCCCCTCCCCCTTTCCTTTATCCTCTCCCTTCATTCTCCATGCCCCCGCCCACCATATGCTCTCTCTCCCTGCTGCCTGTACATCAGGATGCAAAGCTCTCAGCTACTGCTCCAGTGCCATGGTCTTCTTTCTGCAGTGACAACCACTGGCTCGTCCTCTAAAATTGTAATCAAGTCCCAATTAAATGCTTCATTTTATCCGTTGCCTTTGTTGTGGTATCTCTGCACAGCAGAAGAGCAGTTGCTAAGGCCTTAGGTTCCTGAGGAGGACCAGCGATTTCTATACAGCCAGCTGCCCACATAGACAGAGAGCTCTGAGTGCACCTCCTAAACAACCCCAACACCCAGTCACGTGCAAAGGGAGCCCTCACTTGTACCCTCTCCTCTGTGACCTGTCACCTCTTTCTGGGTTGTAAATGACCATGTCAGGGAAGACAGCTTTCTGAGAATTCAGCCATGTAGTGTATGTGACAGGCTCAGAGAATGAAAGTCGGGCCCTAAAAGCCTGAAGCTCTAACTGTGAGGTCCACAGCCTGGCTGGGATAGGGGGACAGAGCAGGGACCACACTGGGCTTCCCTCTCAGTGTGTGTCTCAGGCCAGTGATGGTTCACAGATACGCTCAGCTTAACCCTCCTGTTTGGGGTCAAAGGGCAGCCTTAGGCAAATCAGCAGCCCTGAGGAGGGGCCAGCCCCAGCCCCACTCTTGGACAGAACCCCAGAGACAGGAAGACAAAGACCGTAGAGCAAATTGTCACTGTGGTCCACAGCAATGACCCAGGAATACGGGAGACCCTAGTAGTTGGGGAAAGGGTCACCAAGACCAGACTGTGACCTCCCTCTGCCCTTCTATTTGGACAAAGGTCCCACATGTCATTGGTCGATGGGAGGACGCAGGGATGCACAGGTAGAATTTGTGACAAAAGGATTAGGACACCAGGTCCCTCAGACCAGAGGCAACAGGCTTCCTACAGGGACCTGTGATGGCTCCAGTGTTTGGGACTCAGAGGATCTGTCCATGAAGGACACCCCTCAAGCTAGGTGGCATGAGGGTCCAGGACCAGGTGGGATGGCCTATGGGGAAACATGACTCCCTCACCCTGGTCTGTCTATGCTGCGATGAGCTGACAGTTCCTACCTCCCAAACAGTCCCTTCATAGGCTGGCACCTGAGGCAGACAGGCCCAGATTCAAATAGTTTCATTAATCATCACTCATTAGGCCAAACATTTAGTGTGCATTCTTTCTTTAAAGGTGTATTTTCTATTTAATAATGTGGGGAGAGCAACATGAGTGCAGGTACTCATCATGTCCAGAAGAGAATGACAGACGACCCGGAACTGGAGTTACAGGCAAACCACCCATACCTGGGTTGTCTACAAAAGCAGTTCTTGCTCTTAAATCTCAGGTCATCCCTCCTGTGCCTACTGTGCAGTCTTGAGCTTCAGCTGTGGGACAGGCAGGCCTGAAATAGCCACATTACGTCACATGATGTCACACACTGGAGGAGGACTGAACAAGTCTCCCCAGCCTCGGTTCCCCACACCTGATCTGGAGGATGTCAATGGAACCCTCCCACCCTGCCCTGAGATTTGGAACTGAGAAAGTCCTGCACTCTGCACTCTGGCCACGAGGCCCCAGCCATGACAGGAAACCCTGCTCATGGAGACAGAGACTTGGCCCCTCTGACCTGAGGTGGAGTCAGAAGACCCAGGGCTGGATGTGGGAACAGGGACACTGAGGAATGTGTATTGTCACAGAGGCCTAAGCTCACACAGGCTTTCTGAGGAGCCCCAGAGGCTGGAGTCCCAGATGTGAGAGAGTGTATCTTGCAGGAACCAGGAGGGCTGCCTGGAGGGGACCCTGTGGCCTTCCCACACTGGGAAAATAAACTCAGGTTTCAGTGAGGACAGCATCCTATCTCTGCTGTATTCTGCCTCTGAGCTGGTCTCTGCATTCTGGGCTTCAGAGTTCATGTGAAGACAGGTGGAGGTAACAGCTCTTCCCTATGCAGCAGGATAGAGACGCTGTCCGCAGACCTTACCTCCTCCCTCCTCCATCTTCCCTCCCCCCTCCTCCCTCCTCCTACATTCCGCCTCCCTCCTCTCTCCTCCTACATTCCTCCTCCCTCCTCCCTCTTGGCTCATCCCTCAACCCTCCTGGCTCATCCCTCATCCCTCTTCTTTTATCCCTCCTCCCTCCCCCTCATCCTTCATTCCTCCTCCCTCCTCCCTCCCCCTCATCCCTCCTCACTCATCCCTCATCCCTTCTTCCTTCTCCCAATTTACAGCAAAATCAAGGTCCACACCTGGTCTTGTCACCATGATAGACAGACTCCATGGCCTTGTGGCCCAGACCTAGAAATGGCCAAGTCCCTCAGACCTCTCAGCTCCCCTCCACTCCTGTCATACATTCTGTTCATGTCCACCCTCCCGTGCTGTGCACCAAGATCAGTCCTCCATAGACCATCTAAATGTTTACAATACTTGGATTCAGGATGTATATTATGTAGCACTCAGGAAGCAATTTGAAAAAAAGTAAAAATCATTTGCCAGCTCACCCAAAAAGATGTGCAAGTGCCACAATATGGACATGTGGCAAAATGGATACCATTAGGCCTGACAAATGCTAATTAGAGACAGGGAGAACAGACACAGAGTGTGCCCGGTTGGCAGAGTGCTTGTCTAACATTCAGGAGGGACTGCGTTGGGTTCCCTGCCCAGAATAAGATGAATGTGACAGAGTTGATTTCCATCCTGACAGAATCACCTGAGAGAAGGGCCTCTGGGCCTGCAGGGGGAGTCAGCTTGTGTTACATTGATTGAGGTGGGAGGGAACATCTACTGTCCGGGCACCACTCCCTGGTGGGCTCCTACATGCTGTGAATAAAGACAGAGCTGAGATGCTTTGGTAGATAGCACTATGTTCAAAGACTGTGACCATTATATGACTACTCACCTCATGCCCCTGCCTCCATGCCTTCCCCACAGGGAAGAGTGTACCTTGGCCTGAGAGCTAGAATGAACATTTCACCCTTAAGATTATTTTTTAAGATGTTTTATCAAAACAACAGTAAAAATAAAACTAAGAGACCTGGCATGGTAATGCACATGTGCAACCATAGCACTTAGGGGATGAAAGTGAGAGGGTCAGGAGTTCAAGGCTAACCTGAGCTACAGGAGGCTCAGTCTGAAATGAGAGAGAGAGAGAGAGAGAGAGAGAGAGAGAGAGAGAGAGAGAGAGAGAGGAAGAAAGAAAGAAAGAAGAAAGGAAGGAAGGAAGGAAGGAAGGAAGAAAGAAAGAAAGAAAGAAAGAAAGAAAGAAAGAAAGAAAGAAAGAAAGAAAGAAAGAAAGAAAGAAAGAAAGAAAGAAAGAAAGAAGAGACAGACTGCGGGGAAGGAGGAAGGAAGAACACAGAACTAGCCATGGTGACAATGTTTCTAAGCCTGGCACTATGGAGGTTAAAGCAGGAGGAACACTGCAAGTTTGAAGCCATCCAGGACTACAGAGAATATGGGGGAGCTGTCACATACAAAACCCAGGAAGAAGCTCTGCACCCCAAACCAGCCCTGCCTAGAGTTCCTGAAGCTAAGGAGGCGTTGGTAGACACCAAGACCTGATTAGAAGCCCAGTCCTATCCACAGCCAAGAGGATGTAATCACAGAAACAAATCTGAAAGTCTTGTATCCTTCAAACATTCCGTGTGAGTCCTCAATCACAGTTGTGCTCCTCCAAGAGAAAACATGTGTTCACACAAAACACAAACTGTTAAAAGCAACGTTACTCCCAAGAGTTCCAATTAGAAACAGCCCAAATTTCCATTAACTTGTACCAGGAGGAGCGAATCTTGTGGATTCCTTCAACAGAGAGTATTAGCCACAAGGGAAGAGCCAGGGCACCGTGTGAGACTCCTGCTGTGCTCAGAAACAGGCCAGGGGAGGCAGGAATATGGAGACACAGGCCTGCCTTCTCAGCCACGGGAGAGGCTGAGGCAGAAAGACTGCGGTCAAGGCAGCCTGTCAACCTGACAATAGTGACTCAATATGCCAAAAAGGACTGGGAACCTAGCCTAATGGTAGACTTTTTCCTATACATGCAAATCTCCAAAATAGACAGGGCATCGAGTATGTCCACAATCAGGAGCCAGAGAGTGTGGGTCAGGCAGAGCACAGCAAACTGAGAGGACCCACTTTCTACCCAGATTCTGAGGGTCTCACAGCCACATCTGCATTACAAAACTCCTACCCTGTGTGGCCCCATGGGACTCTGGGAGCTGGGAGGGATGCTGGGAGCCTGGCCATGCATATAACCTGTCACCACCCATTTCACCAGAACGTACCAGGTCCCAAAATCCTGCTTCCCACAGCATCTAATCCCAAACTGCAGTTGAATACAAGCTGTGATGTCCACCTTCATCAGACAGCAGCCCCGAAAATAGCAAATAAAAGCCTATGAAAAGAGTGAACACTCTCTGAAAGAGCTTGGCATGGAAATTTGAGGCCCGTCTGAGCCACATAGATCTCTCTCCTCCAAAAGAAATAAAACTGAAAAGGACCCTAAAGAGAGGGAAGGGATCCTTTCTGCCTGCTGAACACAAAACTCCAGTCCCTGCACCAGGAAGCATTAGGTTTCCTTATGAAGTAACCTCTTGTGCAGCTCCCTGTCTGCACACCTGAACCTCAGTTCCCTCTTCCGGTCCTGCAGTGCCACCTGGAGGCAGTGTGCATGAGTAGCAAAGAGCATTTTCCAAGGATTTACTCTTACAAGCACACTGGAAGCTTGGCCAGCCCATTGCTTTCTGCAATTGCCTGAAACCTTTCTTTTGCTGTTCTCCTTGTTAAAGCCATCTCCAGATCACACAAGGCAAGAGACAGATGGGCAGCGGTGGGAGATTTTAACATTGACCTGCCTCAGTCCCAGCCATGGAGGTCCCAAAGTGCAAGACAGAGAAGGTCCCGTGATCCTGGGGTGGATTTCTGCTAGAGAACCAGGAGCTGATGCACGGGTGGACATGGGAAGGTGATTGTTTGCTGATATCAGGGAACTGCAGCAGGCCACAGAACTGGCTGATTCCAAGTCTATTTTGAATACAGTCTACACCCAAAGTCGTGCTCAATAAGATACCAGCCATAGTCCTGTGTGTATGTGGTGGGGGTGGGACCACCCCTGCAATACTTTTTCCCTCTCATCCTCAGGTGAACCCTAACTACAACTCTTCTCACATCTCTGCAGCTTGGGTAAATCTATCCTGTTCTGAGTTTAGTTCCAAACAAGGCTACAACCCTGTCCCTCCTGTCCCCAGTGCAACACTGGGCTGAAGCCCAGATCTACACACCTGCAGCACAAGCAGGTAGTTCTCGCAGGACATGGTAAACCACACCTGTGGGCATCTTTTCCAATGAGAAGGAAATAGAAAACTCATACGAGACCCTGAACTTGCATGTGCACAAGACCTTTATTAAGAACAGCAGAAAGTAAAAGCTGCTCGGTCCCTTCAACAGCTGCATGCATAGAGAGTCTCCATTCCTCTCCACCTTCCTTCAAGCCAAGAGCACCCACCCTGGCCACTGTCGTCCCTGCTTCCTGTGCTGGGTCAGGGATGTCCAGACTCCAGAAGGCCAGAGGACAGGACAGGTTCAGAAAACCAGGCAAAGGCTGAAGCAGTGGGAACTGTGAGACTCATCTTGTGAGGACCAGCACAGGCCAGCAGGGCTCAGGAGAACTTCGTCTGCTGCATGATCCAGGGCAGGAAGGACTGCACTCGTGCATAGACCCTGGGGAGGTCCTTCAGGGCACAACCATAGCCCCAGCTCACCACTCCTACCAAGTTCCAGGAGCCTGCTACCCTGCAGACCAGAGGGCCACCTGAGTCACCCTAGGAGAATATCTGTGGATATTGGCCCTGAAGTGGGATTAGGAACAGGAAGAAGGAAGTCAACAGAACTCACATGGCAGGCCCCACGGCCCTCACTGCGAGCACACACACGTCATCAAGGATGGATTTGTGGCCCCGTGGGTGATTCCTGGTGGCATTATGGTATGACTGCTCACAGATGACATCATCCACTCTCTGTCCCTGAACCTGCTGCAGGTGGTAGGGAGGGGACAGCGACACTGGGGAGAAAGGAAGTGGGGTTGGTGCTGTGTAGATCCTAACTGTCTACTCCCTACCAACTCACCCTGGGGCTGAGACACTTCCATCCCTGCTCACCTCCATCCCTGGAACAGTGTGTGTAGGAGACACACATCTGCAAGATCCATGTACAACTGTGACACTTAGGAGGCTGAAGATGGTTCCTATGTGCTCACAGGGGCGGTGAGATGGGTCAGTTGTTAAGAATGCTGCAGTCAAGTCTGAAGCCCTGTTCATCCCCAGGGACTCATAGGATAGGAGAAAACAAATTCCTGAAAGTTGTCTCCTGACTTTGGGTGAACCATGAAAACCTAGTATCAGGGCATAAAATTCCTGGTTCTGGGGCTTGTGCATGGTGGCTAGACTACAAGTGACTGTGGTCAGGAGACTCAGCCTAGTGTGAAACATGAATGGACCATTAAGACAGGGAAGCCGGCTGGGTGTGGTGGCAGCACAGGTTTAATCCTGGCACTCAGAAAGCAGGGGCAGGTGGATCTCTGAGAGTTTAAGGCTAGTCTGTCCTAAATTTTGAGCTCCAGCGTAGCTTGGGCTACGTAGTGAGACTTATCTCAAAGAAACAATACTAAACAAGACCAGGAATGGCAAAGATGGGGAGATAGGTCCTCTCAGACAAGGGAGGCCCATCTGTACAGCTGCATGGGGCACAAACAGGAAGTAAGATGAAGGATGGGCCCTTTACATTTTTGAAGGAACCTAGCACAGTGTAAAGAGTGACTGGAGGGCTCCCTCAGGAGAAACCATTTCCTGTTTCCTGTGCCCATTGGAAGCCCAGGCTGCCTTGTCTGTGTGAGGTCACCTGATGCCCCGCATTGGTGATCCTGCTGTTGCTCTTAGGCAACAAGACCTAGAGATAGGACACCTGGCCACCCTGATAGAGGCAGGACCAGGCCACCATGAATGATCAGATCCAGTGATAGGATCAGAGAGAACTAGGGGCCAAGTGAGTTGGGTCAGGGAGCCGTTAGCTCGGAACCACAACCTAGCTAGTGAGAGATCCTGTCCCACTTCTGGGCTCAGGGGTGTCACTGGGGAGAGGATATGGTTGCCCAGGGCTGGTGTTGCAAGAGGGAGAGCTGGGATGAGGTACCAGCACTTGGGTACCACTGTTTGAGACTAAAATGAACAGAGTTCATGGGATACAAATTACAGGTGATAAGATGCACAGTTTTTTCCAATGTCCCCAAATAGATCCCAGCCTGTGAATGAGGGGAACATGGATTAATGATGAACTAGTCCTGAGTTAGGCACAATACTTTTCCAAGACCAGAAATGTCCTCCTCTCCAGTTCTGGGTGATCCAGGGAGAAATCCCCATTTGTCCACATGAGCAGTCATGTATGATGCTTGGTCACATGTGAGGTTGTCTGGTTCCCAGCATCCTCAGGTTGAAGTTGAGGAAGCAGGAGTAATCAAGGGCCAGATGATGGGGCTGTGGTATGCAAGATGCTTGCTGGGTGCCCCTGATTATCACTGCATTGATGGAAGTTCTGGCTGAGCCTTGAGAAGACTGGAAGTTAGTTTGGGAGTCAGGGACCAAGGACAATGTGCCTGGGATTGAGAATATCTGGAAATAGGAAAGAGGTCAGGTACTTGGACAATTCTGTCTTGACAACTCTACCTCACATAGAAGAGTGTATTCCTGCATTGACCTGCTGGTCTTGAGTGCCCAGGGTCACACTTGTCCGGGTCTCTTCTCCTGCGTTCAGACTCAGAAGTGAGCAGGGGTAAAGGTCCAGGGTCCCCAGCCTGTCTGCTGCTGTGTGTGACCTTAGGGAAACCACTGTCTCCATGGTTCTTAACCTGGAGTGCAGGGGCAATCACACCTTCCTTAGGAGGCAAGAGCTGTTCCCAGTGAGGAGTGTCCCTAGGAAAAGGTCCCAAGGACACCTTTCAAGGGCATCTAGATACAGTGTCTCATTCATGAGAATGGCCAGGGTGGACAGAAACATCTCTGTGCAGACCGCCCCGGCATTCAATTATGATTTTCTTCATTTAATTTTCTTGTCTTTTACACTCAATTGTCTTATCTCTTAAAGAACATTTTGCTATTTAAACAGCAATGACATCAGACTGGGGACATAACTCAATGGCAGACTGCTGGTCTACTATGCACAGATTCTTGTTTCAACTAGCACTGTAGCAGGAAAAACACCCAAGCACCAGCATCCATTGATGAAAACCCATTTGATTTTTTGTTTTAGAGATAACAACCAGGCCTGAACAATTTTTGAGGAAGGTGGGTGTAGTGGCTATTCCTGGTTGTCAACTTGACTATATCTGGAATGAACTACAGTCTAGAATTGGAAGGCTCACCTATGATCCTAATTTGGAGGCTCAGAGATATAAGTTTCTGACCTGGATCTTGGCATGGAGACCTTGAAGCATAGTGGCTAAGACAAGGAGATCTCTGAGTTCAAGATCATTTGGGATTAAAGGCATGGATGCACATGCCCTTAATCTGGGCCATACCCTCTGCTGGAGACCCACATGCCAATAATCTGGGCCACACCCTTTGTTGGAGACCTACAGCCTTTAATCTGGGCTACACCCTCTGCTGGAGATATATAAGGACATTGGAAGAAGGAAGATTCTATCTCACTCTTCCTTGCCTGTTTGCTTCATGGGACTGAGAAACTGCTAGATCCTTGGACTTCCATCCACAGCTGCTGCTGATCATTGTTGGGGAGTTGGACTATAGACTGTAAGTCATTGACAAATTCCCTAACTATATAAAGACTATCTATACATCCTGTGACTCTAGAGACCCCAAACTAATACAGAAGTTGGTACCGGGAGTGGTTCTAGAGGAGCAGAAGTATAAGGATGAATGTTTCAAAATTTTGGAGTTGGTTGGTTGATCCAATAGCACCTTCAACTACTGAAACTTCTCCAGATTCTCTCCCTCCTGGAAGCTCAGAGAAAATTGAAGACCCGTGGATGAAACTATATCTCGAGCTTAAAGAAGCTAATGCCTTTGATTATCTTGATGAATTAGGTGATTCGGTGGTATACAATACTTTCTCCAAGTTGGGGAAAAATCAGAAAATGATTTTGCTGGCTGGTTGCCATCTCAGGAAAAGACAATGAAGGAAAGGAAGGAGTTGTGTGATAAAATCGAAGAGCTCCAGACTCAAGTAAACAATCTAAAAGTTGCTAAGTGTGCCCTTGAAGAGAATCTACTCTCTAGCAGCCATAGAGCTCAAGGAGCAGAAAATCAAACTGAAGCCCTCATTATAAGGTTGGCTGAATTACAGCAAAAATTTAAGTCTCAACCTCAGAAGGTGTCAGCAGTTAAAGTAAGGGCATTAATTGGCAAAGAATGGGATCCTATAACTTGGGAAATTGAGATTTTTGAATCTTCAGATTTTCAAGAATTTGCTCCATCTGAAGAAGTAGTACCCTCAGCCCCACCCCTTGAAATAATGCCTTCTCCACCTGAGGAAATTAATCCCTCAAAGCCTGATAATCCAGCAGTGACTTTTGCTGACAATACTGATGTTTCTCAGGGCCCACCAATAGTTTCTTCTAGACCTATAACCAGACTCAAGGCAAAGCAGGCCCCTAAAGGGGAGGTAGAAAGTGTAGTCCATGAGGAAATACACTATACTAATAAGGAGCTTAATGAGTTTGCTAATTCATTCAAGCAGAAGTCTGGGGAATATGGGTGGGAATGGATTTTAAGGGTGTGGGATAATGGTGGAAGGAACATAAAACTAGAGCAGGCTGAGTTTATTGGCATGGGCCCTAAGAGTGGAGATTCTAGGTTTATTATGGAAGCTCGCACAGTTCAAAAAGGTGGCAAAAGTTTGTTTGATTGGATGACTGAAGTATTTATCAAAAGATGGCCTACTGAAAAGGAGTTGGAGATGCCTGATATCCCTTGGCTTAGTGTTGATGAAGGGATTTTATGACTTAGGGAAATTGCAATGCTAGATTGGATACTTTGTGTAAAACCTAATCCTCCACAGTGGGAAGGTCAAGAAGATATGCCCTTCACCAGTCCTATAAGACGCAAACTGGTGAGAGGGGCACCAGCACATTTAAAGAGTTTTGTTCTTGCCCTTTTCCTTGTGCCAGACCTTAGGGTTGGAGATGCTGCTGCTCAATTAGATGAATTAAATTCAATGGGTTTAATTGGGCCCCAAGTTAACAAGGGCCAGGTGGCAGCATTGAATCGCCAGAGACAAGGTGATCATAGACAAAACAATGTTTATAATGACATACCCCGTAATGGGCAGAGAGGTGGAATTTATAATAGCATGACTCATTTGGACCTTTGGTGCTGGCTAATCGATCATGGTGTTTCCAGGGATGAAATACATAGGAAACCTACTGAATATCTGTTTGATCTGTATAAGCAGACAAATGATAGAAAGGCTGCATTGGATCATGGCAAAAGGCAGTCTCGGCCAGTGAATCAATTTCCAGAATTGAGCCAGTTTACAGACCCAGAACCCCTTGAGTGAAGGGATGGCCAGGTTCCCCTAAGGAAGGATCTTGATAAGACACCTAAAAGTTTTGCTGTTAGTCTTTCTCCAATTCTTCCCCAGAGGGACCTATAGCTTTTTACAAGGGTAACTGTACATTGGGGGAAAGGAAATAATCAGACTTTCCGGGAGTTATTGGATACGGGTTCTGAATTGACACTGATCCCAGGAGATCCCAAGAAACATTGTGGCCCTCCAGTTAGAATAGGGGTTTATGGAGGACAGGTGATTAAAGGAGTTTTGACTGATGTGCGACTCACAGTAGGTCCAGTGGGTCCCCGAACACATCCTGTGGTCATTTCCCCAGTTCCAGAATGTATAATTGGGATAGATATACTCAGAAATTGGAAGAATTCTCATATTGGTTCTCTGACCTGTAGAGTTAGGGCTATTATGGTTGGAAAGGCAACATGGAAGCCTTTAGAGTTGCCTCTGCCAAAGAAAATAGTGAATCAAAAACAATATCGTATTCCTGGAGGAATTGCAGAAATTACTGCCACAATCAAGGACTTGAAAGATGCAGGGGTGGTGGTTCCCACCACATCTCCCTTTAACTCTCCCATCTGGCCAGTGCAGAAGACAGATGGATCATGGAAGATGACAGTTGACTATCGAAAATTAAATCAGGTAGTAACTCCAATTTCAGCTGCTGTACCAGATGTAGTTTCGTTACTTGAGCAAGTTAACACATCTCCTGGAACCTGGTATGCAGCTATTGACCTGGCAAATGCCTTCTTCTCAGTACCTGCACATAAGGAACACCAGAAGCAATTTGCTTTCAGTTGGCAAGGCCAGCAGTATACCTTTACAGTTTTGCCTCAAGGATATATTAACTCTCCTGCCCTGTGTCATAACTTAGTTAGAAGGGACCTTGATCGTTTGTCTCTTCCACAAAATATTACATTGGTACACTATATTGATGATATTATGCTGATTGGACCAAGTGAGCAGGAAGTAGCAACCACTTTGGAATCATTGGTAACACATATGCATATCAGAGGATGGGAAATAAATCCAACCAAGATTCAAGGACCATCTACTTCAGTGAAATTCTTAGGAGTACAGTGGTGTGGGGCATGCAGAGATATTCCTTCTAAGGTGAAAGATAAGTTATTGCACCTGGCCCCTCCCACCACCAAGAAAGAAGCACAACATTTAGTGGGTCTATTTGGATTCTGGAGACAGCACATTCCTCACTTAGGTGTGTTACTCAGGCCTATTTACCAAGTGACTTAGAAAGCTGCTAGCTTTGTGTGGGGCCCAGAACAGGAGAAGGCTCTTCAACAGGTCCAGGCTGCTGGGCAGGCTGCACTACCACTTGGACCATATGATCCAGCAGACCCAATGGTACTTGAGGTGTCAGTGTCAGATAGAGATGCTGTTTGGAGCCTCTGGCAGGCCCCTATAGGTGAATCACAGAAGAGACCTTTGGGATTTTGGAGCAAAGCTCTACCATCATCTGCAGACAACTACTCTCCCTTTGAAAAACAGCTCTTGGCCTGCTATTGGGCCTTAGTGGAAACTGAACGTTTGACAATAGAACACCAAGTTACTATGCGACCTGAACTGCCCATCATGAGCTGGGTGTTATCAGACCCTCCAAGTCATAAAGTAGGGCGTGCACACAGCAGTCTATTATCAAATGGAAGTGGTATATATGTCATTGGGCCAGAGCAGGTCCTCAAGGCACAAGCAAGTTACATGAAGAAGTTGCTCAGATGCCTATGGTTTCTACTCCTGTTACAATGCCACCTGCTGCCAAGCATGCCTATAGCCTCATGGGGTGTTCCCTATGACCAGTTGACTGAAGAAGAGAAGACTAGGACCTGGTTTGCTGATGGCTCTGCACGTTATGCAGACACCACCCAGAAGTGGACAGCTGCAGCATTACAACCCCTTTCTGGGACAAGCCTGAAAGATACAGGTGAAGGAAAGTCTTCACAGTAGGTAGGACTTCGGGCAGTACACATGGTATTATAGTTTGTTTGGAAGAAGAAATGGCCAGATGTACGATTGTTCACTGACTCATGGGCTGTAGCCAATGGATTGGCAGGATGATCAGGGACATGGAAAGATCACAATTGGAAAATTGGTGAGAAAGACATCTGGAGAAGAAGTATGTGGATAGCTCTCTCCAAATGGGCAAAGGATGTGAAGATATTTGTGTCCCATGTAAATTCTCACCAAAAGGTTATTTCAGCTGAGGAGGAGTTCAATAATCAAGTGGATAAGATGACCCGTTTTGTGGACAGTCAGCCTCTTTCCCCAGCCATCCCAGTTATTGCCCAGTGGGCACAAGAACAAAGTGGCCATGGTGGCCGAGATAGAGGTTATGCTTGGGCTCAGCAACACGGACTTCCACTCACCAAGGCTGACCTGGCTACAGCTGCTGCTGAATGCCAGATCTGCCAACAGCAGAAGCCAACACTGAGCCCCAGATGTGGCACCATTCCTCAAGGTGACCAGCCAGCAACCTGTGGCAGGTTGACTATATTGGACCACTTCCCCCATGGAAAGGACAGCATTTTGTTCTTACTGGAGTAGATACTTATTCTGCTTATGGATTTGCCTTTCCTGCACATAATGCTTCTGCCAAAACCACCATCTGTGGACTCACAGAATGCCTTATCTATTGTCATGGTATTCCACACAGCATTGCTTCTGACCAAGGAACTCATTTCACAGCCAGAGAAGTGCGACAGTGGGCCCACGATTATGGAATTCACCGGTCTTACCGTGTTCCCCATCATCCTGAAGCAGCTGGTCTGATAGAAAGATGGAATGGCCTTTTGAAGACACAGTTACGGCGCCAATTAGGTGGCAACAGCATGGAGGGCTGGGGCAGAGTTCTTCAGAAGGCAGTATATGCTTTGAATCAGCGTTCAATATATGGTACAGTTTCTCCCATAGCCAGGATCCATGGGTCCAGGAATCAAGGGGTGGAAAAGGGAATAGTTCCACTCACTATCTCTCCTAGTGACCCTCTAGGAAAATTTTTGCTTCCTGTCCCCACAAATTTAGGTTCTTCTGGCCTAGAAGTTTTGGTTCCAGAGGGCGGAGTGCTCCTACCAGGAGCCACAAGAAATATTCCATTGAACTGGAAGCTCAGACTTCCCCCTGGGCATTTTGGGCTTCTAATGCCCTTAAACCAACAGGCTAAGAAAGGAACAACAGTGTTAGGAGGGGTAATAAATCCAGATTACCATGGGGAAATTGGATTGCCTCTCCACAATGGAGGTAAGCAGGATTATGTCTGGAGTGCAGGAGATTCCCTAGGGCGTCTCTTAGTACCACTATGTCCTGTGATTAAAGTCAATGGGAAACTACAACAGCCTAATCCAAGCAGTATGACAAAGGACACAGACCCATCAGGAATGAAGGTGTGGGTCAATCCTCCAGGAAAAGAGCCAAGACCTGCTGAGGTGCTTGCCGAAGGTGAAGGAAATACAGAATGGGTAGCAGAGGAAAGCAGTTATAAATACCAGCTAAGGCCACGTAACCAGTTGCAGAAACGAGGATTATAAGTAATATGAATGCTTCTATCTTATTTTGTTGAAGATACATTTGTCTTTCTTCCAATCCCTTTAACATCAATTGGTATTGAAACACTAAAAGAATGTTCTCAAGGGACATTTACCCATTGTAAATTTACAAATGCGTTTGCGACTGTACGAGGAATAGTTATATGATCTTAGGCATATTCAGAATCTTGTTATTGTTTCATGTGGACATGAAATATTATTTGTGTCAAGTTGACCAGGGGTGGATTGTAGTGGCTATTCCTGGTTGTCAACTTGACTATATCTAGAATGAACTACAGTCTAGAATTGGAAGGCTCACCTATGATCCTAATTTGGAGGCTCAGAGATATAAGTTTCTGACCTGGATCTTGGCATGGAGACCTTGAAGCATAGTGGCTAAGACAAGGAGATCTGAGTTCAAGATCATTTAGGATTAAAGGCATGGATGCACACACCTTTAATCTGGGCTACACCTCTGCTGGAGACCCACATGCCAATAATCTGGGCCACACCCTCTGTTGGAGACCTACAGCCTTTAATCTGGGCTACACCCTCTGCTGGAGATATATAAGGACATTGGAAGAAGGAAGATTCTCTCTCACTCTTCCTTGCCTGCTTGCTTCGTTGGACTGAGAAACTGCTAGATCCTTGGACTTCCATCCAAGCTACTGCTGATCATTGTTGGGGAGTTGGACTATAGACTGTAAGTCATTGACAAATTCCCTAACTATATAAAGACTATCCATACATTCTGTGACTCTAGAGAACCCAAAATAATACAGTGGGTGTGTAACAACTCCAGCTATAATACTAATGACCACCATCTTGGTGTGCCCTACTAGGCCTGGCCCTAAGGGCACTAACTGTCCTTGATCCAGGCTAACCCTGCAGAGGACACTACACAGGATATTTCCAGGGTATGAGGAGGAGGATCCCTATGGGCATGTAGACACTAAGCCTGGAGAAGAAGCATCCACAGACCTGGTACCCCATTCTCTGAGAGAGACTGCCAAGGCCCTTGCAGAGGAAAGTCACTATAGTGTCATCAGTAAGAACTGTGGAGATAAAGCACCTTCCTAGGGTTAAGAGGGAGGTTACAGCAGGAAAAGCACAGGGATACTTTCTCTGGAATCCAGTGCTATCTTGTAGAGCACTGGTTCACAAGCTTCCTAACAGTGCCACCCCTTAATACAGTTCCTCGTGTGTGGTGACCCCTCCCTGACTCTCAATCACAAAACTACTTTCATTGCTACTTCATAACTGTGATTTTGCTGCTTTTCTGATTTGGGGGGAGTTAGGGGGAAGAGCCAGCTCAGGTGAGGCAAAAGAGCTAGTTCTCATGACTGAGCTCCATCCCTGAGACCCTCGTGGTCAGAAGAAAGGAGCTGATTCCTATAAGTTGTCTTCTGAACTCAAACTTCTTCTCCCCCGCCACACACACACTTGTGTATCCTGATAGGTAGGTTATGGGAACATATGCTTACACATTCTTCTGAAGGGCAGTAGAACACCTTTAGTATGTGTGGTCTCTGTCACCTAGAGGTGAGGACAAGTATTGACTCCCTGTTCCAGATCTTAGTGTCCCAGTGAATCACACAGAAACACTGACTACCACAACAGGCAAGGACACCCAATGCCATGCAGAGCACAGCTGGGCACAGACTTTGGGCTCAAAAAGTCCACTGATGACATTTCTCTAGCCCTGGCTTCCAGTGTGTCACAGGCAGAAAAGACAGTCCTTCCAGTGTGTCACAGGCAGAAAAGACAGTCCTTGTGGTACCTGGGGTGCCAGTAGCACTGGAAGGGTCTCAAGCACAAGTTGTGTGGAACCAAACTCTGCATCAGTCAGAGGAGCAGTGACCACTGCCCCAGATCCCTGAATACCCTATCTTCTCAGGAGTCTGAGGACCCACACGTCACACCCAGGAAGTGAGCGATACAAGAGAAAGGGCTGGGATAAGCCATTTCCAGGATCCTGGGAGCATTGGATAGCCATGGTCCAGAGACTCCAGGCTCAGCTACCCTTTACCCTCTGAGCCTGAAGCAGTGTCAACCAGGTTGTGTGCTACTGAAAAGCCTTTACCTTCCACCCTCCCTTTCCAGGGGATGTGCTAGAGCACTGGGAGGGTCTTGCTATTGGTGAGCTGTGTTGGAGAAATACAGGTGTGTGTGTGTGTGTGTGTGTGTGTGTGTGTGTGTGTTCAAAGAGCATGTGACAGCTTGAGAACATTAGTTGTAGCACTATCCAGGGAAGCAGGTAACTAGAAGTCTCCCTAAAGTCACCACCTCTGTCTCATTGCTCTGGCAAGCTACAGGCAAGAAAGGGAAAGAAACAATACTAAAGGCACCCACTTCCCTTTCAGAAGAACAGAGGCTGGACCTGCTGGGAGTTCCACAGGCCCTAAGCTCTCTCCCATAATCCTGGTTCCCCCTCCAGAGTCAGAAGGGCCCCAGTTAGAGCCTCTTCCATACCCTCACGAACCCGGACCCCAGAATTTTGACATGAATCTGGTCTGAGGTTAGCACTCACTCCACAAAGGTCTGTGCCAATCACGGCCCTGTGCATCTAATGACCTCTGCAGACTGTCAGCTCCTAGGTGGAGGCTCAGGGTGAGAGGACAGCCCTGTTTGAGCCTGAGGTCTGCTGCTCACAGTGAAGAGTTAATCAGCCCCTCCCCACCATGCAGTCAGAACTCCTCACCTTCACCCTGTGCATTAAACAGTTATCACTGTGCTCAGTTCAAGGCAACAGACCCAGCCATGAAGGTAACCTTAGCCACACTGGGTATCTGAATCTACTGGGTTCTAAGGTCCCAATACAGCAGTCCTGTGGCCCCATGGTGACATTGATGAGAATCAGAATATCATTGTCCCAAGGATGGAAACCTGAGATTGTTAACACTTCCTACCACAATGTCACCACAGCCAGGTTACAGGGTAACCTCTCACCCAGGATAATACAGGGATGCTAGGTGCTTGGGGGACTTGAATCAGCCTGTTAACTATTCAGGGTGTCTGGGGATCAGAGAGGAAGACAGCATTGGAGCCTCTGTAGAATGGAGGGACTGCAGGGGATAAGGACTCACCTGGGCTTCCAACAATGGAGCACCCAAGAAAGAACAGGGTCAGACACAGCTGGATCAGCATCTGTATACTGAGGCACAGGGTGGGAAGTGAGAGGGGTCTGGGAGGAGCCCAGATGGGGATGGAGAGGGCTGGAGCCTCTGCATGACTCTGGGCATGGAGGGATCTGGGCTTGCCCAGGTTGGGATGGAGATGATTAAAATCCAAAACCAGCTAGTGGCATCTGGAAAAGAATGGGATTGTGGCCTTACCCAGCCAGGTCGCCATATTTATTCCTGTTTATGCCTCTCAGCCCCTTTATCCTCAAGCCCCAGGTAGTGGGCAGGGGGCTTGTCCAGGCCTCTGCTTGGAGGGAGATCTGGGTGGACAGAGGCATTTGATCTCAGAAAGAATGTGAGGGGCTGTTGTCCCATGCTCAGGGACCTGAAGTCCCTTGTCACCCAGGATATATGGATATCCCCTCTGCATGCAGTAGCATCACCAGGAATGTCAGATAGAGGAGGGCTGTGGCTAGGCTGGTGACTCTGAAGAACCAGGTATCCCTGACCCAGCCTGTGTTTTATGGATGAGATAATCCCCAGCCATCCAGTGAACTCTAGGACACAGCAGAGCAGCTCCCCCATGCTGGGATCCCACAGTCATACCCAACACATGTCACGGGGAGCTACCGGCCTGTGGTTCCTCTGCTGGAGCTGCAGTGTCCAACACCACAGTGTCCTGAGGAGACTGCCCCGGGGCATTCTGTGAGGATAGCCTCACTGCCTCAGTGGACAGCTGAGGTTTAAGAGCCCAGTGCTGGCTAGGCACACCCACAGGCTTGTGGCTGCTGTGACTAACTTTACTGTCAAGTCTGAGAACAGATGCTTCTTGGTGCCCACACTAGGACAAGCCAAGCACTCCTGTTTGTGAACCACATAAACAGCACTTGCCTCTGGCACTATTCTGACTGCTGGAGTCTTTAGATAGGTGAATGGACCTGTACCTGTTCCTCTCCTATTCTACAGAGGAATTTGCTGCTCTAAGGTAAAAGGGACACCTAGCCAACCAGGTCTGGGTGTTCTATGCTCCTGACAGGAACTCACATGCCACCTGGTGAGTTCCACCCGGCACTGCACAATCAGGAGAGACATCTGACAGAATCTGTAGGAATTTCTAGTTTAGATTCTGTGAAGACAGTGATGTCACACACACACACACACAGACACAGCAGAGGTCAGGATAAAATAATTCCAGTCTGGCCACAAACACCCATCTTTTAGCCAACACAAGAATGCCAAAGAAACTTTTAGACCTTAGCTGAGAAACTGTCAGTAAGGCTCCCTGCAGTGTCCCTATTGTCCACATAAGAAGACCAGGATACCTTCATAGGGGCTGTCAGAGGCAACTCAGAACTAAGCTGGGGACTCACCTTGGCTCCAAAAACACCAGCTTCCTTTGTACAAGAACTAGCCACAGGTGTCCTGAGACCCCCCCCCCCCAAAGATATAGGTGTGCCCAGGATTTTGCAGAACAGTCCTGGGGACTCATTCTCAGAAGTGTGTCCCAGGTAGAAGCAAGACAGACAGTTCCCACACCCCTGAGCAGGAGGAAGGGTTTATATGGTAAGCTGGAAAAAGTGACCCACAACTATGTCAAACTCGAATCCTGAATCCTGGCTTCCTCAAACACTATTAGCATGTCCGACCTCAGCAGAAAGACAATGTGAGCGTCAGAGCCTGACCAGAACTGTTCGGGTGACTTCCATCACAACAGAGTCAGTCCACCATCACCACATCCAGGGATAGCATCAGAAAGAACCAGGTCCAACTGTGAGCAAAGGGGCGATAGATTGGCCAATAAGAGGGTCCTGACCAGGTTCTGAGCCAAGGAAAGCTGTTAGAAGGATGTGGCTGCCCAGGGCTTCTGTAGCAAGAAAGGGTGTTGGGCAGAGGCTAGAACAAGGGAACAGCACAGGGGTACCAGGGTCTCAGAGCATAGGGTCCACCCAGGAGTAGTGGAAAGGCAAAATCATGTTTTTCATGTGCCCTGCTTCATCTCAGCCCTAGGGACAGAAAGGATGTAGATCAGTGATAAACTGGGTAAGGTAGTTTTAAAAGATGTGAAATGTCAAACCAAAGGATGAAGAATTAGAAGGTCCCCTGACTGGATGACCGAGAGGGAGGAGGCACCACTAGGTATAAAGATAGCAAGGGGGATGGAGAGATGGCTCAGCCCTTAAGATCACTTGCTGCTCTTACAGAAGTCCTGGGTTCAATTCCAAGCACCCATGTGAGCAGCTCAGAATCACCTGTAAATCCAGCTCCTGGGTTTCCAACACCTCTGTCATCTTTGGGTATCTTCACATGTACAAATATGTAACAGATCATACACATAATTAAAATAATATAAATAAAACTTATAAAAGAAAATAAACCTTATAAACTTCCAATATGGCACCAGTCCAGCTTCCTCCTCACCCTCCTGGCCTGAGACAAAAGCCTAGCAGATTAAAACATTGGCACAGGGACAGGCAAGTGGACCAATGGAATAGAATTGAAGACCCAGAAATGAATCCGCACACCTATGGTCACTTGATCTTTGACAAAGGAGCGGAAAGCATCCAGTGGAAAAAAGATAGCCTTTTCAACAAATGGTGCTGGCTCAACTGGATGTCAGCATGCAGGGGAATGTGAATTGATCCATTCTTATCTCCTTGTACTAAGCTCAAGTGGATCAAGGACCTCCACATGAAACCAGAAACACTAAAACTAATAGAAAAGAAACTGGGGAAAACCCTTGAGGACATGGTCACAGGGGAAAAGTTCCTGAACAGAACACCAATAGCTTATGCTCTAAGATCAAGAATTGACAAATGGGATCTCATAAAATTACAAAGTTTCTGTAAGGCAAAGGACACTGTCAAAAGGACATAACAACAAAACGGCAACCAACAAATTGGGAAAAGATCTTTACCAACCCTACATCCGATAGAGGGCTGATATCCAATATATACAAAGCACTCAAGAAGTTAGACCCCAGGGAACCAAATAACCCTATTAAAAAATGAGGTACAGATCTAAACAAAGAATTTTCACCTGAAGAAATTCGGATGGCCGAGAAGCACCTTAAGAAATGCTCAACATCATTAGTCATTAGGGAAATGCAAATCAAAACAACCCTGAGATTTCACCTCACACCAGTCAGAATGGCTAAGGTTAAAAACTCAGGAGACAGCAGGTGTTGGCGAGGATGTGGAGAAAGAGGAACACTCCTCCACTGCTGGTGGGATTGCAAGATGGTACAACCACTTTGGAAATCAGTCTGGTGGTTCCTCAGAAATCTGGACATGACACTTCCGGAGGACCCTGCTATACCACTCCTGGGCATATACCCAGAGGATTCCCTGGCATGCAATAAGGAAACATGCTCCACTATGTTCATAGCAGCCCTATTTGTAATAGCCAGAAGCTGGAAAGAATCCAGGTGTCCCTCAACGAAGGAATGGATACAAAAAATGTGGTATATATACACAATGGAGTACTATTCAGCCATTAGAAACAATGAATTCATGAAATTCTTAGACAAATGGATGGAGATGGAGAACATCATACTAAGTGAGGCAACCCAGTCTCAAAAGATCAATCATGGTATGCACTCACTGATAAGCAGATATTAGCCTAGAACCTTGGAATACCCAAGACATAATCCACATATTAATTGATGTCTAATTGTTCAATGTTCAACAATTAAAAACAATGAATTCATGAATATTTTTAAGCAAATGGTTGGAACTGGAAAATATCATCCTAAGCGAGGTAACGCAATCACAAAAGAATACACATGTAATGCAATCATTGATAAGTGGATATTAATTAGCCCTGAAATGCTGAATACTGAAGATACAAATAGCATATCAAATGATTCCCATGAAGAAGGAAGAAGAAGGCCCTAATCCTGGAAAGGCTTGATCCAGCATTGTAGGTGAGTACCAGGACAGAGAAAAGGGAGGGGAAAGATAGGAGAGAATGGATGGCGGGAACTTATGGGACACATGGGGAGGGGGGAACTGGGAAAGGGGAAAGCTTTTGGAATGTAAGCAAAAAATATAGAAAATAAAAATATAAAAAAATAAAACAAAGATCTGGTGAGGCCTTTTTCTCCTGCTAGGAGAACTCCTGTCCTGAAAAGTTGAATATCTCTCTGATTGGGCATTGTTAATGAGAATTCCTGGAAAGAACCTGTGTCTGCGAAGACTGACCAACAGACAGAAATACAGACTCAATGACTGACTGGATGACTGACTTACTGACTGACTGACTGACTGACTGACTGACTGACTGACGACTGACTGACTGACCAACTGATTGACTGGTTAAAATTACAGTGATGTGGGGAAGTTGAAATGTTGCAGGTCTAGAAGCTAATTATCTTATCTTGGCCCAGCTGTGGCCTCCAGAACAGCCTCTTTGCCTACCTCTATGTGTGACCTAGCATCCTGTTATTAATAGATAAAAATCTTTGGGATCTGGAGCTAGAGAGATGTTTTAGTGGTTAAGAGCACTGTTTTTTTTCCCAGAGGACCCAGGTTCAATTCCCAGCACATACTTAGCATCTCAGAACTTGCAGTGCCATCCTGTAATGTATCTGAAGACAGTGAGAGTGTATTCACCTATATTAAATTAAAAAAAGAAACTTTTTAAAAAAGAAGGAAGAGAACGAGAACAAGAAGGAGAATGAGAACAAGAATTATTTTTGGAGCCAGTCCTTTAGTCCAAGCACTCGGGAGGCCGAGGCAGGTGGATCTCTCTGGGTTCAAGGCCAGACTGGCCGAAAGATCAAGTCCAGGTCATCCAGTATGACACAGAAAACTTTGTATTTAAAACAAAAAACTTGTGTTTAAAACAAAAACACCAGCATCTTTGGAATATTTTAACTTAACAAACCACTAACTTCCACCAACCCCAAAGTTAAGATGTCATTGGAAAAGCCTCCCCCATCTTGCTGTAACCACTTTTCTGATCTTCCTCACGCCAAGGCTTGGTTGTGGTTGCTTAGTTTGTTGTCTTGACTTGTTTATCTTTGATTTTTCAAAACTCAGATTCTCTGTGTAGCCCTGACTGTACTGGAATTTACTCTGTAACCAGGCTAGACTCCAACTCACAGGCATCTCCCTACCTCTGGAGATGAAAGGCTGGAATGAAAGGTGTGACCAACCACGCCAGGCTGGGAAGTCTCTTTCTTATGAGTGCAGGCTTTCCTTGATCTTGCCCAACAAGAGTAAAGACCAAGACCCAACTTCTTTGGTCAAATTATACAAGTTTTATATTCTCCCAGACAGGACCTCTCTGGAAAGCAGTGTTTGAGAAAATAGAATTGAACACAAGAGAATGCAGGGTTTATATCAGCCCTAAAAGTGCGGAGGGGTTTCAAGGGTTGAGGGATTTGCAGACGAATTTTGGTTATGAAGGAACTTGGCTGAAAATTACAGAATTATTTGGTATAACATCTAATCAGGATGGAAGTTGGGGTACAGGGTGTGGAAGATGCCAAATTTCCAAAAAAGAGTCAAGACCTGGTCAGATTTAAGATTTACAGAAAATAGAAATGAATTTATTTAGATATTGTAATAAGATGGGCAGAGTCTTAGGGCAGAGTCAAGCTAGTTCATCACACCGTCTTCCTGTTCGCCTTTGGATGCCTTTCAGCAATTTGTTGTTGTTGTTGTTGCTTGCCTGCATGCTTTCCTTGTTGTTTTGTGACATGGTCCAGTGTGTAGCCTTGGATAGCCTTGAATTCTCAAATAGACCAGGCTGACCTCAGACTCATAAGGATCCATATACCCCTGTCCTCTAAGTGCTGGGATTAAAGACATTTGCCACAATACCTGGATCAGTATGAGATTCTTTTTTAACATTTGAGGTAGTCTTCATTTGGTATGGGCTTTGTCTTTCTTTGAACAATATTGGGGAATTATTGTTAAAGAGAAACGTGGTTTCCACATGATGAAAGAGAGAGGGTTTCCAAAACCACTGGACCCCAACTGTAATTCAAAGTCAGGAACTGCAGAGATTGGAAGATAGAGCTCTGCCACTGCTGCAGTGGTGGCTTCAGTGAGACACAGTTAGGTCTCCCTTCATTTGGATTTGCTGTTTAACTCCTGTGACCCATGTAAGGGGGCCTGTCAGCTCTAGGTGGGAACATGGCTTACCTTTACAGAATGATGACTCTCTTAAAAGGGACAGGCTCATAATCTAACAATAATGCCATTTCTAGGACAGGCCTTGTCGATGTGGAAACTCTTTTGAGCAAATCTGAAGTTCTATTTGAATAATTTAGAACATCTACCTTCAGGTAGGAAAGTTTTGGGGCTCTCTTGAGTCATCACATTTTGTCAGAGCAATTGAAATGGAGAAATGTGGGTTTTGAGATCAATCATCACATGAATAACCATTAAAATATTGTCTTGGGGTATCTGCGAAAGACAGATGCAGACAGAGTAGAAACCTCACATGAGAGAGAAGTGTATTGCTGTCAGCACAGGTGTTAAGAGCACTGAGTAATATTCAAGAGGTCCTGAGTTCAATTCCCAGATTCAATTACCATCTGTAATGGGATCTGATGACCAATTCTGGTATATATGAAGACAGCAACAGTATACCAAGATACATCAAATAAATAAATCTTTCTAAATATGTGTCAGATGATCCACATGTCAGTTTAATAACACAGGAGCAGTGACAGCTGACTTCATACATGACCGTCGTATACAATTGCCATGATTTCAGAACACTGCATTGAGAAAATAAGTCTAAGACTCAGTGGCATGATCGACTGATAAACATGACAGAACCTTATCGTGCTGTATTGGGCTTTCCTCCAGCCACTGGCTCCTGAAACCACCTGACTCCTGCTTCCAAAGATGATGATCAGAATCAGAGAGACCTGATAATAATTTTCAAAATGGCTTTGCTGCTGCTGGTTGTATTTTCATAGAGCCTTTTAAGTAAACTGTTAGCATTCTACAGGAGTACAGCCTTGAGATGCCAGGATGTTTCCCACCTGACTAGCAGAGTGGTATCAGGTGGCACTGACCTAAGAATCCTTCCTTCTCTGCCTCTGTTGCAAATTTGTTAGAATTAACTCCTTGAAGATTGTCACTTACATTCCCCTCCCCTCCCCCACCCCCACCAATGTGTGAGTCAGTCCAACCAGGACAGATCTTCCCTAGCCATCCTGGGACAATGACAGACAGTCCACCAGAGGGCTGATCAGCAGTGTCTTCAGAGACTATTGTTCAGACACAAGGAGGAAACTATTAGAACTGAGATCAAGTCACCCTGGGCCTGGCAGTACTTACCTGTAACCCCAGCACGTCAGAAGCGAGAGCAGGGGTTTGCTTCATGAAAAGATGCTGTCTCGAACCAAAGAGATAGAGTTAGCTGCTAGTGTGAGCCGTTCCAAAAGTGACTAAAAGCAGAGACATTACAAAAAAATGCATCTCGGCTGGCGCTGGAAATGAGCATGGTCCTCGGTGTTCAAGTTCTGGTCTCCTTAGTTAGTCTGGGTATCTTTTTGTTTCAGACCCAGGATAGGAATCTATTAGCTTTCAAAATGTGTAATGAGTTCCTTTGAACTGGATATCTATAACTTGGTATCCATGATTCTTACCATTTGGAAATTGAAGCCTTGCTGAAACTGTCAACTTGGAAAGGAGAAAAGATGAAATTTCTTGAAGAAAGCTGAATGTGGTAGTACGCACAGGCTGAGATGAGAGAATCATGAGTTCAAAGCCAGCCTAAGCAACACTGAAAGACTGTATTTTAGTAGTTTAAAAAGAATTAAGAAGGCTGGGTGTTTTGGGCACATGCCTTTAAATCCAGCCCTTGGGGGCTGGGGACAGAAGCAGGTGAAATCTCTTGAGTTTGAAGCCAGCCTGATCTACAGAGTACCAGGAGAGCTAGGGCTACACAGAGAACTCTGTCTCAAACAGAACAAAACAACAAAACAAAAACAAAAATAAAAACAAAAAATGCATCTTATTTATTACGTTTCCTGGATATATTCTACCTCAAGACTGGGGTGCTAAAACTGAAAGTGGAGAATTATAACTGGCCTTGGAAACTCTGAGTCCACCCAATCCAAAGCCATGCCCACGCCTCGAAGACCACTCCCAACACCTTCATTTGCTGTCAGTTTATTGAGACAAATACAGGCACAGGCAGCCCAACCCCACACTGGGGTTTCCTGGGCATTCTTGTCAGCAGGGAAGGACAGGCCAGGGAAGAAGGCAGGACAAGGAAGGGTCCAGGAAGGGAAGATCAGAGGAGTCAAGAAGCTGTCTCTGATGTTGGGCAGCAGCCGGGAGACACGTCCACTAGATGTGCTGATGGATCCAGGCTAAGGAGCTCTGGACTCTCGAAAAGATTGACGGCAGATCGTTGCTGCACTCTACGCCTATGCTGACCACGCCTACCTGTACCCACTTGTTGCTCTTCAGGCAGACCAAGGGACCCCCAGAGTCACCCTGCAGGAAGAGGGGCAGTCCTATCAGAGGCAAAGCACTAGGGAAATCCCAAATCCACCCTCCCTTGGAGAAAAGGCATCTGGAGCAGGATAGGAAGGTCACATCTGGACCCAGGTGACTCACAAAACAGGGGCCTCGGCCTAAGGTGCCAGCACAGAGCATGTCTTCAAAGATGGCCAGACTTTGGGATTCATCAGGAATTTTCTTCCTATAAGCCCTCTTACAGCTCTCGTTATCCTGAATTGGGATCTTCACCTCATATAGTTGATAGGGAGGCTGCAGAGCCACTGGAGGAGGGGCAGAGAAGTCAGGGAGCAGGGGTAAGTGGCATGTCCCCAGCAGATTCACTTCATGCCAGTCACACTGGCCATGACCTCACTGCCTTGGCCTGGAGCAAGTCAGAGTCCCCATTTCCCCATATGTCCTAGATGGGACCAGGACCTCAAGCTATCTGTACAGGCATAGCCTTCTATTTTAAATGGGTTTAAGAGTCTTTAAAAGGGCTTAGAGTGGCTCCAAATTCACACCTACCTAGAACTTCAGAATGTGACTTTGTTTAAAGATAAATTACTTATTTGTGTCATTGAGTTAAAAAATTAAAGCTCTTCCGGTCCCAGGCACTATGGGAGCCTCGGGTTACCATGCAGACATGGCTAAGGCCAAGAACCACACCACACAAAACCAGTCCCACAAATGGCACAGAAATGGCATCAAGAAACCCTGGTCACAAATACACGAATGTCTTAAGGGGGTCGGACCCAGGGTCCTGAAGAACGTGCTCTTTGCCAAGAAGCAGGAAAAGAAAGGCCTGAAGAAAATGCAGGCCAACAATGCAAGGCAGTGAGTGCAAGTGCAGAGGCCATCAAGGCCCTGGTGCAGCCTGAGGCCACCAAGCCCAAGATGCTGAAGGGCCCCAACCACAAACTCAGCCCCCTGGCTTTCATGGCTCACCCCAAGCTTGGGAAGTGGCTTTAAAGCTGCATGGCCGGGGGCATAGGCTCTGTTAGACAAAACCCAAGGTTCCATCCACGGCAGAGGCCACAGTTCCAGCTAAGGCCCAGGCTTCATCTCCAGCTCAGACTCCCAAAGGTGCCCAGACCCCTATGAAGGCCTCATAGAAAAGACTCCTGCCAGTGTGAAGACAGATGGACTGCTGTGACACACCTATGCACACAATGTCTGCAAATGACCAATGTGCTATGCTGTTTTTACAAATAAACTTGAGGGTTTCTCTGTTAGCTTTAAAAAAAATAATTTGATCATTCTGAGGTAGGTATGGAGAGAGAAGCTTAGAACCCTAGGCCTTAACGCTGAGGCAGGAGGATCAAGTTCGAGACAGTCATCTGCAGCTAGGCAGCTTATCCTGAATTGGGGATGAGCCCTTACTCCGGTTGTAAGGGTTCTTTTATGAGACAGAAGAAAACACAGAGGGGACAGCCACATGGAAACACAGAGAATAGTGACAGAGCTACAAGTGACGGTAGGTGGGGCTGGAGACACTGCAGGGACAAGGACCTGGAGCCTGTGCTGGAAACGTAGTGTAGCCACAGACATTGTGAGAGGAGAGCTCACTGCTGTAGCTGGCACCCTGAGTCTGTGGCTGCATGGGTGCACAGCTACATCACATACAAGAAAAAGGTCTGCTAGGCCGTGGTGGTGTACCCCTTTAATCCCAGCACTTGGGAGGCTGAGGCAGGCAGATTTCTGAGTTTGAGGCCAGTCTGGTCTACAGAGTGAGTTCCAGGACAGCAAGGGCTACACAGAGAAACCCTGTCTGGAAAAAAAAGAAAAAAGGAAAAAAGGAAAAAAGAAAAAGGTCTGAGTGCACCTAGAAGTACCCAGATGACATGAAGAAATGGGGTTCCTCTAAGAGGGTATTCCATCCCTCCTGCATGGGATAGAGTCAAAAAGCAGCAGCACCTTCAAACCAAGGCACCACAGATTGGTTCACTCTTGGCTACTTGCTAGCCATGAGACATGAAATAGTCCTGACTTTTGTGAGCATCTCATTGGTGGCAAAGAAGTCTACCCATGATCCCCTGCACCTGTGAGTCACCTCAGAGCCTTGCTCCTGCCCGTTTGTTTCCACACTGCCAGCTATCCCTCCAGAAGGGACATGGAAGGGGAGACTGTGCAATGTCCCCTCTGTCTCTCCATCTATCCACCACAGCTGTGCTTACCATTTTGGTGAACATTGCCCCAGCCAGCCAGCCAACACTGGTCAGTTGAGTTGAAGGTTGAGTTGTTATTTGGCAGAGAGACCGGACTGACATGTGTGGAGGTGACCAGGTGGGCAGTCAACTGCATCAGGGCCACATCAAACCTCTTACTGAATTGGTTGTAATCGGGGTGGATGATGATCCTGCTGATGTTCAGAAGGTCCTGTTCCTTGTAGAGGTATACTTCCACCACCTGGACCCGGAACAGGGCTGGGTCGGCATCCTGGCTGTGGGAAGACAGACCCTGATGGCTCAGAGGCAGATGGTCAGGGGTGGCATCGTGTCAACATTTCACACCCAGCAGATGCCCCCCAGTGGTGTCTCACCTTTGGATGCAGTGGGCAGCAGTCAGAATCCACTGAGGGTGGATGATGGAGCCCCCACAGATGTGCACCCAGGAGCTTGCCTTGTAATCGTAGGTTCTCATGCTGACCTGCCATGGCCACCTCCCTGGTGGGGTGCGGTGACCCCCCCACAATGCCCACTGACTTACTTCTGGAGACAGAGACTAAAAGCATCATTGACAAGTCAGAGAACAAGGACCAGCTTCCTGTTACCACAACCTTGGACCAGATGTTGATACCAAGTGCTCAGGTGACCCTAAGATTGAGCCAGCTGGGGGTCAGGGACAAGGTAGGACTGCCTTCCTGATGCAAACCACTAACTGAGGTGAGTCAGGACTTACCAGAGGCCATAAACACAGGGCTTTCAAGGAAGGAGAGCGCCAGGAGCAACAGCTGAAACATCTGCAGAGGGAGGGGGCTCTGGGAAGTGCAGGGCCTCAGCCACTACAGGTGACAAATACTGTGGCTAATCCCACCGCCCACCCACAAAACAACTCTCTTTATCATCCTGAAAAACTGGGTTGGGCTTGGTGGACTTTTCCTGAAACCAAGACAGCACTCAATATATGGGCCTCTGAATCTCCCTGCTCAGGTTCGAATATTCTTGCCAGGAACTCATAAGGGACCTGGGTCCCATGCCCACCCAGCACTTGAAGTCAGGAGAGACATCTGACAGCATCTGTGGGCATTTCTGTTTTGGAGCCTGTGAAGATACTGCTGGAGCACGTGTGCACACATGCAGACAGACACAGAAACACACACACACACACACACACACACACACACACACACACATATGCAAAAGGCAGAGGTCAGAGGTGCTGCCAAACTGGGGCTCTCCCACATCACATATCTACAGTGTCCCATTAAAATAATCTCAGTCTGGCCACAAACACCCATCTTGTGGCCAAGACAAGGATGCCAAAGAAGCTTCTAGACCTCAGGTAAGAAACTGTCAGGAAGGCTCCCTGCAGTGTCCCTATTGTCTACTTAAGAGGATAAGAACACCCATTGTCCCCTCCATAGGGGCTGTCAGAGGAAACTCAGAGCCAAGCTGGGGACTCACCTTGGCTCCAGAAACACCAGGTTCTGTCCTATGAGAACCACTCACAAGGTGGTTTTTGAGACACATCCCCACAATCAGATGGATTTCACTTAGATAGCCTATGGCACAGTTTTTTTGGAGACTAGGTAACAGACTTATATCTCAGGTGAGAGCAAGACAGACAATTCCCACAACCCTCGGCAGACAGAAGGGTTTATATTTCTAAACTAGACAAAGGTGACCTGAGGAGAATCCTGGCATTTCCAAACACCATTAACATGTTCAACGTCAGTAAAAAGACAACCAGAGCACCAGAACCTCACAGGAAATGCATAGATGACTGTCTTAATGACTTTGTTTATGCTGTAGGCTTGGCACCTGTTGCATGGTCTGCTAACTGGCAAGGTGGAAGTGAGGGCCAACATGGACATGGACATGGAAGCTAGGTGGTAGCTAGCTGGTAGAACATGCTCTTCTGAACAAATCGTCTCCATCAGATTATCTGTGACTGATCCCCTAGCTAAACGTAGCAGTGTTGCAAGCATCGTTCTGGTGGTACTGGTTTTCAGGCATTAAAAATCCAAGGAGAGGTCATGGAAAGCATCTGAGGCTTGACACCTTGTGGCAGGGTCCAATCCCTGCAAAGAATGCTGAGAAGACACGGGTCAATATGAAGCCTCTAGTGCAGCATATGCTCCTCCACCTACTGAAGATAATCTCACAGTTGAGAGTCTCTGGAGACTTTTGGAGTTGGACATATTTTATTTCATATTAAGAGATGAGACTTTGGAAAGTTGTGGCATAAAATGATGTGTTTGGGTATCAAGATGGCAAGGGGAGAAGTAGGCTCATTAGTTTTGTCAGTGTGACTGGTTTAGTCATTGTTCTGTTGCTGTAAAGAGACACCATAACCGTGACAACTCTTATAAAGGAAAGCATTTCAGAGGGCCTTGCTTACAGTTTCAGAGTTTTAATTCACTGTCATTGTTGTGGAGAGCATGGTGACATGCAGGTAGATATGGTGCTGGAGAAGCAATTGACAGCTCTACATCTGGATTCAGATCCACAGGCCATAGGAAGAATGAGACTCTGGGTAGGGAATGTGCTTTTGGAAGCCTCAAAGCCCACCCTAGAGACACATTTCCTCCAACAAGGCCACTACACCTCCCAATGCTTTCAAATTATGCCACTACCTGGTGACCAAGCCCTCAAATATATGAGACTCTGGGGCCATTCTTACTCAAACATCCACAGTGACACAACTTAGAACAAACAGGGAAGAGTGGAATTATCTAGATCAGGTTGGTCTATGGGCATTTCTAATAGGTGTTGTTTTGGTGATAACTGGTATGGAAGACCCCACACACTGTGAACAGCACTATTCCCTAGGCAGAGGCTCCTGAACTTCGAAGAGAGGAGCCAGCTAGCTGAGAACCAGAACAAGGGATCACAAGTTATCACACAGTTATCTTTATCCTCTTGCTCTTGTCTGTGGATGTGATGCCTTGAATTCCTGCACTGACTTCATTGCAATAATGGATTGTGATCTGGAGTCGTGAGCCAAATAAACCATTTCTGCTCAAAGTTGCCTTGTTGGGATCATAGCAACAAAAATGAAACTAGAATACAGTTTTTGTTTCGTTTTAGATACCGGGTTTTATGGTGTAGCTCTGGCTCTCTTGGAACTCACTCTGTAGATCAGGCTACCCTCCAGGTCAAAGATTCAACTGCCTTAGCCTCTTGAGTGTTAGATTAAAGGCATGTGTCAGAACCATCTGGCTCTGAGAATGGCCATTTTCAATGTTGCTCTGCACTAATGATTCATGATCTCTGGATCTGGGGGTGCTAGATGTTTAGGGGGTTCATAGAGAAGGACATCAATCCTGGAACAATCCATCATCCCCACGCTGGATGAAGACTTCCTGCTGCTGCTTTGGGGTCACCCGTCCTCTAAGGAAGCCCAATAAACTAACATTATCTCTGGGGATAACTTCAGTAGAACCATATTTTGGAGGAGGGGAAAGACATTGTTTAAGTCTCTGAAGGGAAGGAATACTCAACAGGGGACCTCCCCCAATACCCCAGTGACCATGATACAGCTGAGACCAATCAAATAGAGCTAAGCCCAGCCTTGGCTTTTCTCATCACTCCTCTGGTTAGGGGGACTATGTTTTCTTGAGAGCCTTGACTATCTTTAGCCCGCACCCCACAGCTGAGCTCTCTCCACAGCCTTGTGTTCAACCTACCTAAAATCCAGCTTCCATTAGGTGATGTAATCTTCAGGAGAGGCTAGCCTGCAGGAAAGGCTGGGAACAGCATTCTTAGCCTGTCACCCAGAGAAGCTCTACAGTGCTCCTGTGTTACTCAATGTCTTCCATGGTCATGGTGCTGTAGGGAGCACACAGGGTTTCAAAAAGAAAAAACCCTTTGATGTATCTGAAATTTATGTTTGAGTTGTGAGAGGCTAATGAGATTATTTTGGTTTGTCCAGATGGCTGCATGTCTTTCCAGGTCTCTCCAGTTTTTAATGTCATTTTGCAGGCCTCCCACAGGCATAGGTACCTAGGTTTACCTTGTTTTTGGTTTTGTTTTGTATTGGTTTGTTGCTTTTGTTTTAGATTTCACACAGGATGTGTGATTTATAACAGAACATGATTTGGTGGGGTGCAGAACATGACAGTGGAAACCCTCAAGAGTGAGTTTGTGGGTCTCCTGCTACTTGTCCAGGATACATGCCACAATTGGGAATATATTTTACCCCACAGTCATCAGAGATGAGCCAATTCCAAGATACTCTGTCATGAAGCCCATGGGTGCTAAGCTTGGTGAAAACCCCATGCCTTTGAGGTGTGTTCCTTCCAGTACCCAGGGAACTTGAACCTGACTCTACACAGGGCCTCACTCACTATTCTTTATCCTTCAGATCTGTTCAGAGGCCCATGAGGAGCTGGCCAGTGTGAACCCTGGCTGCTGTGCCTGGGACTTCCCAGGCAGCCTGCCTAGAGTTCAGCTTGGGTAGGACATACAAATCAGAGGTTAATGGCCTCCAGGGAATCATCACCAAGTTCCCTTAGGGCAGCCCATAGAGGTGACAAGCTGCACACATCCCCAAAGAGGCTGCTGTTTCCTCTAGGTGATCAAGACGAAGCATTATTATTGGTTTAGTTACTTTCAGCATCTTTATAGTTTTGAGACAGGATCTCTGCAGCCCAGGCTGCCTTGAATTCATGGCCCCTTTCTGTCTGAGCTTCTTGAATGCTAGGGTTTTATGTATGAACCACCATACATGGTTCAACTGAGGTACTTTTCAAAGCCCTGAACTGATTCGTTAGCTCATCAGAAGCCTTGGCAATTTCTGGTTCTTGCTATCTAAGACTCCACAGAGTGCTAGTCACTGAAACCTGGCCGAACTGTTACGTGCTTTTGGCTCCCAAACAGGCACAGTACAGGACCACTAGCTTAGGTAAGACGAGGCCTACAGAGCCACTACTGTGCAGGACAGTGAGGGCAGAAAGTTTGTTTGTATAAATCAGTTGACAAACTGCTGGTGACTAATGCTTGTGAGCTAAGGAAAGAAAGCAATTTTCCTTTACAAATATTGGAACAGACACAATTGTTAATGACATATTTAGGAGAGTCACACTGCCCTGAGGTCAGAGAACAGACTCTCATGGATGCTTGGGTTTGTTTTTTTGTTTTTTTGTTTTTTTTTTTTTTTTTTTTTTTTTTTGTGCTTTTCTTTGAAAGCAACTGTAGGCTCCTAAACTTTGAAAACATTTTTATCCTCTAGCTTGTGATGGAGACACCTTTTGTGTCCTAAGCAGCCCACTTTCCTTCATCTTAAAATAAGGTGCTTACCACGGAGAGATGGCCAGGGATGTAGCTGGGGTAGTGGTACTTGCCAGCATGCATGTAGTCCTAAGTTCTGCTCCTTGCCCTGTAGAGTCTGAGCATGGTGTAAGTCTGTGATCCTGAGCACTGCAGAGGCAGAGCAGGAAGATCTGAAAATCAACGTCATCCTAGGCTGGGCAGTCAATCACAGGCCTGCCTAGGCTACACATAATTCCATCCCAAGAAAAACAGATGGGACGGGGAGACAGCACAGCACTGAGAGCATGCACACATTGACATTGTGAGTGGGTGGTTTCCCAGCGCCCACAAGGTGGCTCACAACCCTCTGTCTCCAGTTGCTGAGGAACTGACATCCTCTTTTGCCCTCTCTGGCCAGGCACACATGTGGTGCACATATATAATCCAGACAAAACACTTAGACACATAAAATGGAAGAAAAATCTGAAGGAAAGAAAGATGCTTTGAATCAATGCTAAATACAGGTTAGCACTTTGAATTACCCCAGATTTTTGTTTCAACAAAGTACCTTTTACCCAAGGAGTTGCTTGCCTCTTTTCTTTTGTTGTTGTGGTGCTGAAGACTAAACCCAAGGTCTGATCCATGCTAGACAAGTATCCAAGCCCTGAGCTCCATCCCTGTGAGTCCTAGGGATTTTCTGATCCAATACTGATGCCCTCTTTATTCCTGTTTTGAGACAGGGTCTCACACAGTCTTGGATTTGACAGCCAAAGATGACTTTGAATTTCTGATCCACCTGCCTCCGCCTCCTGAGTGCTGGTATTACAGGCCTGCACCGCCATGCTGTTTTATGCAGTGTTGGGATTGAACCCTGGGGAAGCTCTCTGCCAACTGAGCTCCATCCCCAGCCCACTGGTGATTCTTACAGCCAAGCATTCATTCTCCTATAATCAAGAATTTAATGAAAACTTCTACCTCCAGAAGTCTATAATAAAAATTTTAAGGTTATCTGGGTGTGGTCGCTCATGACTTTAATCCCAGCACTCATGAGGCATTTGCAGGAAGATGGCTGAGTTGTAAAGCCAGCCCAGGCTTTTTTTTAATTTATTTTTTATTCGATATATTCTTTATTTACATTTCAAAGGATTTCCCCTTTCCTGGAATTCGCCTCCCTGAAAGTCTCATAAGCCCTCTTCCCTCCCCCAGTTCCCCAATTAACCCCCTTCCTTCTTCCCTGTCCAGGTATTGCCCTACATTGCTACAGTGAGTCTTTCCAGGACAAGGGGCCTCTCCTTCCTTCTTCTTGGGCATTATTTGACATGTAAATTGTTTATAGTGAGTTTCAGGCCAGCCAGAACCACACACTGAGACCCTGTCTCAAAACAAACAAACAAATAAGCACACAACAACCAAACAATAACTACCACAACCACATTGTTGTGCTTCTCAGAAATCTTTGTTAGTGTTTTGCTGGGATCTCCTGAACATGGCGTGTCAATGTCCCCATTTGTGGCCACATGCCTCTGACACACATAATTCTACATCCTTGTACTCAGTTGATTAAGTTTTTCTACAAGTGCATATAAGCATTGGAGTAGTAGCTCATGCCTATAATCCCAGCATTTAAAAGGACTTTGAAACTGAGACCACTCTAAGCTATAGAGAGGGAGAACTTGCTTCAAATTATAAAACAAAAAACAAAAAAACAAAAACAAAAACAAAAAACTGCACACTTGTTTTATGAGGTATTTTTCTAGGTGATTTTTAGTCTCTTTAACTGGAATGCTCTTCTACTCTGCCTTCTTGCCTACGTTGTCATTACCAGTGTCAAGAAGTTATGTTTATTTAATGTGTTGAGTCTTGTGCTAGCAATGACTTCTGAAAAAAGCATCCTCCTGCAGCCCTGGGTCTCTAACAGTGGCCATAGTCACTCCGAGGCAAGCTGTGTGGACGGCCGCCTGTGTCTGCCAATGTGGAGGGTGAATCCATCTCCTCCTTGGACTCTTTACACCTTTTGCTTATTTCCCAGTTAGGCTGCCATCCAGATACTCATGCTGGTGGATGCAGGGAGGCAGCTGCTCTCATCTGCCCTTCACCTTCCTAGTTTTGATGGTCCACCCTCAGACAGCACGTTTGCTGTGGGTTTGGTGAGATCCCACAAATTTACCAAGAGTTTCATCACAATTGGCGGTAGAGTTTATCTACCAGAAGAATAGTGGGCTTGGCTTGGGGTGATAGCTCAGTTGATAAAGTGTCTGCCTTGAAAGAATGAGGAACAAAGTCAGATGTTTGTATTCCTGGTTGAAGATGGAAACAGAAAGATTCCTAAAGCCTGCTGGACAGCCAGGCTAACATAATCAGTGAATTCCAGGCCAGGGAAAAACCCTATCTCAGAACATTAGGTGGACAGCACCTGAGGAACAACAGCTGTGTTTGTCCTCTGACCTCCACATGCTGGTGCACACTCAAATACACACACTCACACATACACTCACACTCAAAAAGACACACACAGACACACACAAACAACACTCACACAGACACATACTCACAGAGACACAGACACACACAAACACACACACACACATACAAACACACACACTTGCACATCTAAAATAAAAAAGTGCTGATGGTCAGGAGTGGTGGTGGACTCCTTTAATCCGAGCACTCATGCAGATCTCTGTGAGTCTGAGACCTGCCTGGTCTACATAGTGAGTTCCAGGCCAGCCAGAGCTACATAGCTAGATTCTGTCTCAAAAAAAATTAATAATTCTTTTCAGTTTATTATTTCTGATAGCTTTGCTGAAATGTGATTTCCGTGACATACAATTCACTCACTTAAAGAGTATAGTCCGGCCAATCATGACAGTGCATGCCTATAATCCTAACACTTACACTTGGGAGGTTAAGGCCTGAGGATTTCTTAGAGTTCAAGGCTAGCCTGGACGATGGTGTGAGACCCTGTCTCAAAAACAAAGCAGAGAGGAGAGAGGACAGGTCAGGCTGTTACCTGACAGGAGTCACGGCCCTCCATCCCAGCACAAAGCATGTCATCTTTGATCATCCTGGTAGTGTTGTCTGAGGAAGAATTGGTCATGTACTACTACTGCTCACAGTCATGATTGTCCACAATGGGGGCCTCTACTTCCTTCAGGTGATAGGGCGGAGGCAGTGGCCCTGTGGAGAAAAGCCAGTGAGGACCAAAGCTGGAGGCTTCTGCCTCTTCCTGCCAGTTCTGGCAAAGGACACAGTGTCTTCCCAGTACCCACTGTGGTTCTCGATGACACCCCAGCCAGCCACCCAGCAGGTCTTCTTTGAGGAGATCCTCTGGGAGGCAGCAGGGAGGAAAACATGGTGGACATGCTCAGACAGCACAACTGGGGTATCTAGTTTCAGCAGACTAATGTCTGCCTCCCCGGCTGCAGACAGCTTGTCACTAAACATGGGATAGCAGATGACCTTGGCCACCTTCACCGGCTGATTGTTTTCATAGAGCCTCAGCTGTCCAACTTGGACTCTAAAGTCAAAGGCTTCCATCTTTGTCCTGGGAGACAGGACAATGAACCCCTCAGAGGGCCTGAGGAGTAGTGAAAATCATTACCAGCAGACACTTAAGGATCAGTCAGAACAGACGTCGTGATCAGGAGGGTGTCAGAAATCCTGCCTCCCGCAGGAAGGCAAGTACCTCACCAAGTTCCACTCACCTCCCAACACCCATCTGCTCTCAAGCAAGAGAACTCGTGACCCCACTCATGACTGTATGCAGTGGGCAGCAGATAGCACCCACTGAGGGTGGATGAGAGACGCCCACAGTTGTGTTCCCATATGCTGTGCTTCAGGTTGTAGAACCGCATGCTGACCTGGGATGGGAACCAGCAGACTGAGACAGTGCGGCCCCCAACGATGCCTAACAACTACTCTCCTGAGCCAAGGTCTTTTGAAGCAAGTAGGGTCATCAGACGCCGGGCATCAGGGAGACTTCTGGCAAATCGACAATCTGACATAACCCCACGGTATCTGGAACAGGACTCTGAGCCTGGGACTACATAAAGGATTCAGGAGAGAACTCACCAGGAGACAGAGGCATTGGGCTCCCCAGACAGGGGAGTGAGGAACAGAAGTCCCAACGTCCCCAAGCACAGATCACAGAGATTTCTGGTCCCACACACGGGCTTCTGCAGCCAGGAGACCTGAGGACAGAGTTGCTGATCATCAGTAGGTCAAGGAGAGTCACAGAGTAGAGTGCTTAAAGAAGAGAGTGGTCAGCCAGGAAGAAGTACAGGGTGGCAAGTGCCTGAGGGGAGGCTGGTGGCCTCTCTGCCATCCCCCTTTCCGTGTTGATTCTGCTCTGGAGCACACAAGACAAAATAACCAGAAGGTCCTGACCAGCAGACAGGGCGCAGAGGCCACAGGACAGGGTTTACCACAGATCTGGGTCTAACATAGCAGAGGGTTGACAGTGCCCCTTTGTGGCCCAGACACTTGACCTTGAGTGTGAGTCCCCCATTTCCTCCAGGCTTGGATTGGACAGGGGCATGCCCTCCTCCCGCCCCACCCTGATCTGGAAGGATAAATGGAGAGGGAACCTGAGGCTAGGTAGAGAAGATCAAAGACAGCTACAGTGATCTCTACCAGACCAGAAGCAGAGTGGCCAAGCCACTAGAGACCTCAAGCTCCTGGAATGGACCTACCTTCCTGCTCCCAGGTTCCTGGCTTGTTCTGCACCCCAAAACCCAATAGGCCTAGCCCAGCCCTCACCTCCAACTGGGCCTGCACTACTCCTCACTGTGTCCAAATGCTGAAGCTACTGCTGCTGACACTGCCCCTCCTGTACAGTCTGGTGCATGCAGCCCCTGGTGAGTTCTCCCCTGGGCCCTCCCTGGCTCTCTTCCTGTTCCTCTTGGCTCATAGACCAGGGTACTAAGATCGGCACTGTCTTGTTCCCAGGTCCAGCTCAGCCACGAGAGGGCATTGTGGGGGGACAGGAGGCACCTGAGAACAGGTGGCCCTGGCAGGTGAGCCTGCGTAAAAAAGGCACCAACTGGAACCACACCTGTGGCGGCTCCCTCATCCACCCACAGTGGGTGCTCACGGCGGCACACTGTGTTGGACCGTGAGTCTCTCTGGGTGTGGCAGAGTGGGACAAGCATTGGGGAAGAGAGTGGGGTAGGATGGGATCATCACACACCATCTCTGGCTTTCTGGAATAACAAGGATTTACCAAATGAATGTTTCTTCTCTTTAGGAAAATCCTTAGCACCAACATGGTCAGAGTAACACTCCAAAAGAAGTACCTCTATGACCATGACAACCTGCTGACTGTGAGCAAAATTATCCCACACCCGAACTTCTACATCTTCCAGAATGGAGCAGACATTGCCCTGCTTAAACTCACAAACCCTGTGAACATTTCCAACAATGTCCGCCCTGTCTCCCTGCCTCCCACCTCCATGACCTTCTCCTCAGGAACATTGTGCTGGGTGACAGGCTGGGGCAGAATTGGAAAAAAAGGTATGTGGTAGAGACAACTGAGGAGAGACAAGAGAGGGAATGGCCACACCACATCCCCAGCACAGGGTTTCCCTCCATCTTGTAGGATGGAAATCTGAAGACCTAGGAAGTGCGAAGGCATCAGAAAAACAAGGCTCTCAGGTCCCATAAGCCAGGAGACCCCAGTGTAGCTGGGATAAGTCATTAGTTCCCTCGAATCTCAGACGCTTTATGTCTGAAGGGGCCACAGTCTGCTTGTATTTCAGGGAGAGCAAGACCACACTACCAACAATGTTACACACACACACACACACACACACACACATACCCGGACACTGGTTACAACTTAAGGGACTGGCATTTCACAAGCCATGTCAGTGACCTGCTCTTCAGGGGCTATGGCCCAGGCCTGAGGTATTGTGGGTGGCTGGATAGGGAACCTTCAGTGCAAATTTCTCTTCTCCGAGGGGTCTTGCTTTATTTCTTTTGACAACTCAGATTAGAGCTTTGGGGACAGGGCCATGAGCAGGCAGGCCCTGGCTATGGACACAGAGTGGATCCAATATCACACACAGAGGTGGGGCCTGAGAATAGTGTCCTAGATCAGGGCTCCACTGGGATCCTCTACCCAGCCTAGGCCAGAGCCAGCCATGCTGACCTGCCTTCCACTGACCGAACGGGGTGCTAAAGACCCTCAGGACTGTCCTCCTTCCCTGAATAAGGTCAGAAATTCAGGTCCAGCCTGGAGGAAGAAGTCAGGTTGGCAGAGCTGAATGAAGTGGGCCTGACTCACAGAGGGACTTGTGAGCAGAACTACCCTCAGAGAACAGGGTTAGCTGAGCCCAGCCCAGTTGACACCTGGGACCCTGTCACAGGATGGTCTTTCTTTCACCCACAGTAAAACTGCCGCCACCATTTCCTTTGATGGAGGTGGAAGTTCCCATTGTAGAAAACCGCCTCTGTGACAGGATGTATCACAAAGGTCTCAGCACAGGTGACCATGTCCGCATTGTCCGTGACGACATGCTGTGTGCTGGGAAAGAAGGACGTGGCTCCTGCAAGGTGAGCTCCTGTCCCCTCACCCTGCCACCCCCACCAAGCCTTTAAAAGAGTACTGACCTGTGTCCTCTCTAGGGCGACTCCGGAGGACCTCTGGTCTGCAAGGGAAAAAACACCTGGCTGCAGGCAGGTGTGGTGAGCTGGGCAAAGGGTTGTGCCCGGCGCTACTGGCCTACTGTCTACACCCGAGTTACCTATTACTTGGACTGGATCCGCCGCTATGTGTCCAAGGACTTCTGAGTCGCATCCAGGGTGACCTCTGTTGCTCCCAACATTCTGCTTCCTGCCTGGGTGGTATCCCTGCTTTCCTCTCCTGCTCCCCATGCTGAGCCCCAACTCTGCTCTACCTAAGCCCCTGACCACCCATGTCCTCCCACTCTGGTAGCTACACTGTGCAGATGGCCACTCTCTGCTGTGGCTCAATAAAATGCATTAAAGCTGCCATGAGTTGTGTTGTTAATCTGGCGTCAAGAGAAGTAAATGAAGTGCCTGGGAGAGTCGGGGTGATGTTGCTGGACCTTGGGGTGCCAGCCGTGGGCCTTGGCTGCTACAGTGAGATGGATCCTCCTCACCACCCTGTCTGTCATCTTAATTTCTCTCTACACACGTTCATTCCTTCTGGGTAAGGAGCAACCACACCCCACACTTGGGATCCAGGAAATAGGAGGAAGATTTCAAGAGATAAATATAGGGGGTTGAAGGCATGTTCCAGCAGGAAAAGGTCTTTGTCATTTACACCTATACACACACACACACACACACACCATGATCACAGTAAAAATAAGCAAATTAATGTAATCTTAAAATCTTAAGATGCTGGCAGTGGGGGTGGGGGTGAGGGGGTGGGGGTAGCACATGCCATTAATTCCAGCACTCAGGAGGAAATAGCAGGGGGATCTCTATGAGTTCCATGCCAGCCTGGTCTATACAGAGAGTTCCAGGATACCCCGAACTACATGAAACCCTGCCTCCGAAAAAAAACAGATTAGAAAAAAAAACCCAAAAGATAAACGTAGGACTCAGTAGATAACACAGTCAGTAAAGCAGGACGACGGGAGTGAGGTCCCAGAACTGATTTGAAAAAATAAGGAGGAATAAGACATGACCGTAGAACTAGCCCCAGGGATCTGGAAAAACGCAACGAGAGACATGAGTGAGGTCTTGACAAAACCAGCACACCCCGATTTGTTGTTGGGTTGGTTTCTTTTGGCAGGGTGTGTCATTTTGGGTGTTTGTTTATATTTTTGGTTTTTCAAGATAGGGTTTCTCTGTGTAGTCTTGGTTGTCCTTGCTCTGTAGACCAGGCTGGCCTCGAACTCATAGAGATCCTTCTTCCCCTGCCTCCCAAGTGCTGGGATTAAAAGCGTGAGTTATAACCACAGTGCTGGGAAAAGCAGAACAAATAAAGAAAAAAAAAAAAACCAAGAAAGATAGTGCTGTGAGGAATGACATCTAGGGTTGACCTCTGACCTTCACATGGACACATGGACACACAGACATGTGCATACATACAGAGAAAAGGGGGAAGAGGACTGAGGACTGCATGGCTTCCCACAAACAAACCAAGAAATGTAGCACTGCCTGCACCCTTCCCCTCAGCCAGGCACACTCTGCCATCCTACCTGTGGGTGACAAGAGACATCCTTTCTTGTCAGATTGACAGTTAGTTCCCATGACTGTGCCCAGTGTGGACTGTCCTGGAGGCTCACCTTCCCACAGACACTGCCACAGTCAGGTCAGCTCCATTCCTGCTGTTTGAAATGCCTTGTGAGGGTTGCAGTCAGCTGCAGCCTGGGACCTTAGGCTGCATTAGGGATTCTCAGGCCATTACTGTTTCTGTGCATGTAGGTGTGCTGTGACTGGAACCTGCTGTTAAAGGCATGGCTGAGATCTTGGGGTAACAGATCTCCATTTGTCTAAACAATAGAAAACTGCTCCCTTGGGGAAGAGTATCTTCACCTCCCTTCAGTAGTCAAAAAAGTCAGAAATACTGCACTGTTGTTGATGCTGCCTGTCCTTTCTCACTGCCGTGTGTGTGTGTGTGTGTGTGTGTGTGTGTGTGTGTCTGGGAGTGTCTGTGTGTATGTGTGTGTCTGTGTGTGTGTATGTGCACATTTGTGGAAAAACAGGTTTCTTTAAAAAATAAATAACTATGACATGGCCTCTCACTTGCCTGGGGCTTGCTCAATTAGCCTGGGCTGGCTCATCAGGAGTCCTGAAGTCCTCTGTCTCCATCTGTCCAGCCAAAGGATCACTAAGGTGCCACCATGCCCAGGGTTTTTCTTGTTCCTTTGCTTTTGTTTTGTTTTACATCCTGACGACCTTTAATCCTCCCTGTCCCTCCCCCTTTCCTCCCTTCCCCCCCCCATCTTGCCTCCACTCTTGCTCCATTTCCCCTCAGAAAAGAGCAGGCCTCCCTTGGATATCAGTCAGCTGTGCATATCCAGTGCAACCCAAGAGAAGGAAAGGGTCCCAAATGTAGGGCAGAGTCAGAGATGGCCTCTGTTCCCGCCCACTGTGGGAATCCCACAAAAAGACCAAACTACACAACTGTGACATCAACTGGATCAGCCATGGTTGGCCATTTCCCCAATTTCTGCACCACATTTACCCCAGCACATCTTGCAGGCAGACAAAGTGTACATTAAGGCTTTTGTGCCTGAGATTGTGTCCTGATCCCTCCACAGGACAGAGCAGATGGCAGGGTCAGGCTTCATATCCCATATTGTTACAAGTCTCAGCTGGGGTCACCCCACAGATTCCTGGGGGTTTCCATTGCAATAGGTTTCCAGCCCCTCCCAGAGAGACGCCCCCATTCTGTCCCATGGGTTCTTAGGACCCAAATTCAAGTCCTCATAATTACAAGACACAGCTTTGCTGACTGAGCCATCCGTGCAGCCCTGGCTGTGGTCCTGTGGAGATTGTTAAGGACATCGAGTAAGTGTCACATAGAATGCAAGCACCCTGGCCTGCTACATGGCACACTGCAATCTGAACTTGATACCCAAAGTCACATGCTTGTCTCATCTGAGGTGACACATGTCCCAGCTGTCCCCTGTCCCCAGTGGTTCCTTATTAGGTTTTGTATTGTTAATCTAGTCTCATTATGGCGCCCAAGCTGACAACCAATTTATGACCATCCTACCTCAGTGTCCCGAGTGCTGGGCTGGCAGGGTCCACCTCGTCCAGCACCCTTATCAGGCATCTGTGCAGTCTCCTCCATTTCACCAGGATTGTTTTAAGATCCTAGGGATACTGAGGCTTGAGGCAGCTTCCTGCTGACAGGCTCCTGGGGAATCCTGGGAAGAGGCCGCACTGTTTCCAGAGCAGTGGTTTCTGTGCATTGTTGGGCATCACTGGGTACTAAATTGAGAGATGCTGAACTGTGGCTGTATACTGAGGCACATATGTGCTACAGCACGTGCAGTGATGTTTACCAGAGTAGGATGAGTATATCATTGGACTCCTCTAAAAATATCCCCGCATTTTAATTCAGTGCAACAACACTGCCTCCCTTGCTGCAGATGTGATCAGTTTACTTCCTTTCCTGAGCTCTTAACATGGGAGGGGGCTGTGCCTGGATATGAGGGATTTCAGTTTTGTGTCAGTATTCTCTCTCTCTCTTTCTCTCTCTCATATCTTTGGTTTTCTAGAGCTAATTCTATGAGGACAACTCCTGTTCCCAACTGACAAACATCCCTCCAGCCACACACAGAGTAGAGTTACAGGACTTACAGCCCTCTGCTGTTCACATACACAATAATATTCACTTCCTAGGTGTGGAGATTGGAAGAAGAATTGCCACTGGGGTCCACAGCAATGAGCCTGGTATACAGGAGACCCCAGAAATTTTGAAAAGGGTCACCAAGACCAGACTGTGACCTCCCTCTACCCTTCTATCTGGACAAAGGCCACACATGTCATTGGTCGATTGGAGGACACAGGGATGCACAGGTGGAATTTCATCCTGACCAGCAGACCTGGAATCCAGGGTGTCCAGAGCTATGCAGGGAACTAGGTGACAAAGGAAATAGGACACCAGGTCCCTCAGACCAAAGGCAATGGGCCTCCTACAGGGACCTGTGGTGGCTCCAGTGTTTGGGACTCAGAGGATCTGTCCATGAAGGACATCCTTCAAGCTAGGTGGCATGAGGGTCCAGGACCAGGTGGGATGGCCTGTGGGGACACATGACTCCCTCACCCTGGTTTGTCTATGCTGGGATGAGCTGACAATTCCTACCTCCCAAACAGTCCCTTCATAGACCAGCACCTGAGAGAGGCAGGCGCAGACTCACATCATGTCGTTACTCATGCCTCACTAGGTAAAACGTTTAGTGTTTATTCTATTTATTTATTTATTTATTTATTTATTTATTTATTTAATGTATGCAAGTACACTGTAGCTGTCTTCAGACACACCAGAAGAGGACATCAGATCCCATTGCAGATGGTTGTGAGTCACCATGTTGTTGCTGGGATTTGAACACAGGACCTCTGGAAGAGCAGTTGGTGCTCTTAACCACTGAGCCATCTCTCCAGCCTTTTTTTTCTAACTCATATCTATTTTTTGAGATTTATTTTATTTATATGAGTACACTGTTGTTATTTCCAGACACACCAGAAGAGGGCATCAGATACCTTTACAGATGTTTGTGAGCCACCATGTGGTTGCTGGGAATTGAACTCGGGACTTTGGAAGAGCAGCCAGTTTTCTTAACCTCTGAGCCTTCTCTCCAGCCCCAGTCCATTCTTTTCTTTTTTTTTAATATTTTTATTTTCTATATTCTTTGTTTACATTCAAAATGATTTCCCCTTTCCCGGATCCCCCCTCCCCATATGTCCCATAAACCTTCTTCTCTCCGTCCCTTCTCCAATCACCTCCCTCCTTTTTCTCTGTCCTTATATTCCCTTCCCATGCTAGATCAATCCTTTCTAGGATCAGGACCCTCTCCATACTTCTACATGGGAGTCATTTGTTACACAATTTGTGCCTTGGGTATTCAGGGCTTCTGGGCTAATTAATATCCACTTATCAGAGATTGCATTCCATGTATATTCTTTTGTGATTGGGTTACCTCACTTAGGATGATATTTTCCAGATCAAACCATTTGCCTAAAATTTTTGTGAATTCATTGTTTCTAATTGCTGAGTAGTATTCCATTGTGTAAATATACCACACTTTCTATATCCATTCCTCCTTTGAGGGGCATCTGGGTTCTTTCCAGCTTCTGGCTATTATAAATAAGGCTGCTATGAACATAATGGAGCATGTGTCTTTATTGCATGCACAGGAATCCATTGGGTATATGCCCAGGAGAGGTATAGCAGGGTCCTCTGGAAGTCTCATGTCCAGTTTTCTGAGGAACCTCCAGACTGATTTCCACAGTGGTTGTACCATCTTACAGCCCCACCAGCAGTGGAGGAGTGTTCCTCTTTCTCCACATCCTCGCCAACACCTGCTGTCTCCTGAGTTTTTGACCTTAGGCATTCTGACTGGTGTAAGGTGAAATCTCAGTGTTGTTTTGATCTGCATTTCCCTAATGACTAATGATGTATTTTATTTTTAATAATGTGAGGAGAGCCACATGCCCACATGAGAGCAGGTACTCATGGTGGACACAAGAGGGCGATAGACATCCTGGAGCTGGAGTAACAGGTGGTCGCAAACCACCCTCACCTGGGTTGTCTACAAAAGCAGCTCTTGTTCTTTTTTTTTTTTTTTTTTTTTTTAGGTCTCCAGTTTTTTTTTTAATTTATTGATATATTTATTTACATTTCAAATGATTTCCCCTTTTCTGGACCCCCACTCCCCGAAAGTCCCATCAGTCCCCTTCCCTCCCCATGTTTTCCCACCCAACCCTTCCCACTTCCCTGTTCTGATTTTGCTCTATACTGCTTCACTGAGTCTTTCCAGAACAAGGGGCCACTCCTCCGTTCTTCGTGTACCTCATTTGATGTGTGGATTATGTTTTGGTTATTCCAGTTTTCTAGGTTAATATCCACTTATTAGTGAGTGCATACCATGATTCATCTTTTGAGTCTGGGTTACCTGACTTAGTATGATGTTCTCCAGATCCATCCATTTGCCTAAGAATTTCATGAATTCATTGTTTCTAATGGCTGAATTGTATAGATATACCACATTTTTTGCATCCACTCTTCTGTTGAGGGATACCTGGGTTCTTTCCAACTTCTGGCAATTATAAATAGGGCTGCTATGAACAGAGTGGAACATGTTTCCTTATTACATGCTGGGGAATCTTTTGGGTATATGCCCAGGAGTGGTATAGCAGGATCTTCTGGAAGTGAGGTGCCCAGTTTTTGGAGGAACTGCCAGACTGATTTCCAGAGTGGTTGTACCAATTTGCAACCCCACCAGCAGTGGAGGAGTGTTCCTCTTTCTCCACATCCTTACCAACACCTGCTGTCTCCTGAATTTTTAATCTTAGCCATTCTGACGGGTGTAAGGTGAAATCTTAGGGTTGTTTTGATTTGCATTTCCCTAATGACTAATGAAGTTGAGCATTTTTTAAGATGCTTCTCCGCCATCCGAAGTTCTTCAGGTGAGAATTCTTTGTTTAACTCTGTACCCCATTTTTTAATAGGGTTGTTTGGTTTTCTGGAGTCTAACTTCTTGAGTTCTTTATATATATTGGATATTAGCCCTCTATCTGATGTAGGGTTCGGGAAGATCTTTTCCCAATTTGTTGGTTGCTGATTTGTCCTTTTGATGATGTCCTTTGCCTTACAGAAACTTTGTAATTTTATGAGGTCCCATTTGTCAATTCTTGATCTTAGAGCATACGCTATTGGTGTTCTGTTCAGAAACTTTCTCCATGTACTGATGTCCTCAAGGGTCTTCCCCAATTTCTTTTCTATTAGCTTCAGAGTGTCTGGCTTTATGTGGAGGTCCTTGATTCATTTGGATTTGAGCTTAGTACAAGGAGACAAGGATGGATCAATTCGCATTCTTCTGCATGCTGACCTCCAGTTGAACCAGCACCATTTGTTGAAAAGGCTATCTTTTTTCCATTGGATGTTTTCAGCCCCTTTGTCAAGGACCAAGTGGCCATAGGTGTGTGGGTTCATTTCTGGATCTTCAATCCTGTTCCATTGATCTGCCTGCCTGTCACTGTACCAATACCATGCAGTTTTTAACACTATTGCTCTGTAGTATTGCTTGAGGTCAGGGATACTGATTCCCCCAGAATTTCTTTTGTTGCTGAGAATAGTTTTAGCTATCCTGGGTTTTTTGTTATTCCTGATGAATTTGATAATTGCTCTTTCTAACTCTGTGAAGAATTGAGTTGGGATTTTGATGGGTATTGCATTGAATCTGTATATTGCTTTTGGCAAAATGGCCATTTTAACTATATTGATCCTGCCGATCCATGAGCATGGGAGGTTTTCCCATTTTTGAGGTCTTCTTCCATTTCCTTCTTCAGAGTCTTGAAGTTCTTGTCATGCAGATCTTTCACATGTTTGGTAAGAGTCACCCCAAGGTAATTTATACTGTTTGTGGCTATTGTGAAGGGGGTCATTTCCCTAATTTCTTTCTCAGCCTGCTTATCCTTTGAGTATAGGAAGGCCACTGATATGCTTGAGTTGATTTTATAACCTGCCACTTTGCTGAAGTTGTTTAGCAGCTGTAGGAGTTCTCTAGTGGAGTTTTTTTGGGTCACTTAGGTAGACTATCATGTCATCTGCAAATAATGATAGTTTGACTTCTTCCTTTCCAATTTGTATCCCTTTGACCTCTTTATGTTGTCTACTTGCCCGAGCTAGTACCTCAAGTACAGTATTGAAAAGATAAGGAGAAAGGGGGCAGCCCTGTCTAGTCCCTGATTTTAGTGGGATTGCTTCAAGTTTCTCTCCATTTAGTTTGATGCTGGCTATCGGTTTGCTGTATATTGCTTTAACGATGTTTAGGTATGGGCCTTGAATTCCTGTTCTTTCCAAGACTTTAAGCATGAAAGGATGCTGAATTTTGTCAAATGCTTTTTCAGCATCCAGTGAAATGACCATGTGGTTTTTTTTCTTTGAGTTTGTTTATGTAGTGGATTGCATTGATGGATTTCCATATATTGAACCAACCCTGCATCCCTGGGATAAAGCCTACTTGATCATGGTGGATGATCGTTTTGATGTGTTCTTGGATTCGGTTGGCAAGAATTTTATTGAGTATTTTTGCATCGATGTTCATAAGGGAGATTGGTCTGAAGTTTTCTTTCTTTGTTGGATCTTTGTGTGGTATCAGCGTAATTGTGGCTTCATAGAAGGAACTGGGGACTTCAACACTCCACTCTCCTCAATGGACCAATCAGGAAAGCAGAAACTAAACAGGGACACAGTAAAACTAATTGAAACTTTGGACCAATTGGTAGAGTGCTTGTCTAACTTTGAGGAGGCACTGCGTTGGGTTCCCTGCCTAGAATAAGCTGAAGGTAACAGTGTTGATTTCCATCCTGACAGAATCACCTGAAAGAAGAGCCTCTGGGCCTGCAGGGGGAGTCAGCTTGTGTTACATTCATTTAGGTGGGAGGGAGCATCTACTATCCAGGCACCATTCCCTGGTGGGCTCCTAGATGCTGTGAATGAAGACAGAGCTGAGCTGCTTTCATACATGGCTCTATGTTTCTAGACTGTGTCCATTATATGACTACTTCTCTCATGCCGCTGCCTCCACACCTTCCCCACAGTGAGGAGTATACCATAGCCTGGGACCTAGAATAAGCATTTCACCCTATTTTCTTAAGATATTTTATCAAAACATCAGTAAAAATAAAACTAAGAGATCTGGTGTAGTGATGTACATCTGTAACTGTAGCACTTACAAGATGAAAGTGAGAGATTCAAGAATTCAAGGCTAAAAAAGGCCAAGTAACATATAAAGGAAGACCTATCAGAATCACAGCAGACTTTTCACCTGAGACTATGAAGGCTAGAAGGTCCTGGGCAGATCTCATGCAGACTCTAAGAGAACACAAATGCCAACCAAAACTACTATATCCAGCAAAACTCTCAATCACCATAGATGGAGAAACTAAGATATTTCATGACAAAATCAAGTTTACCCAATATCTATCCACAAACCCGGCCCTAAAAAGGATAATAGGAGGACAACACCAATACAAGGAGGGAAACTTTACCCTGGAAAAAGCAAGATAGTAACCTTTCATCAAACCCAAAAGAAGTTAAGCATTCAAATTTAAAAAATAACGTCAAAAATGATAGGAAGTAACAATCACTATTCCTTAATATCTCTTAACATCAATGGACTTAATGCCCCAATAAAAAGACACAGACTAACTGAATGGATACGTAAACAGGACCCTACATTTTGCTGCTTACAGGAAACACACCTCAGGGTCAAAGACAAACACTACCTTAGAGTAAAAGGCTGGAAGACAATTTTACAAGCAAATGGTCTCAGGAAACAAGCTGGAGTAGCCATTTTAATATCAGATAAAATTGACTTTCAACCCAAAGTCATCAAAAGAGACCCTGAGGGACACTTCTTGCTGGTCAAAGGAAAAATACAAAAAGAAGAACTGTCAATCCTGAACATCTATGCCCCAAATGCAAGGGCACCCTCTTTCGTAAAAGAAACTTTATTAAAACTAAAAGCACACATTGCACCTAACACAATAATTGTGGGTGACTTCAACACTGCACTTTCCTCAATGGACCGATCAGGAAAACAGAAACTAAACAGGGACACAATGAAACTAATTGAAGCTTTGGACCAATTAGATTTAACAGATATATATAGAACATTCTATCCTAAAACAAAAGAATATACCTTTTTCTCAGCACCTCATGGTACCTTCTCCAAAATCGACCATATAATTGGTCACAAGACAGACCTCAACAAATATAAGAAGATCGAACTAATCCCATGCCTCCTATCTGATCACTATGGAGTAAAAGTGGTCTTCAATAGCAACAGAAACAACAGAAAGCCCACATACACGTGGAAACTGAACAATACTCTACTCAATGATACCTTGGTCAAGGAAGAAATAAAGAAAGAAATTAAAGACTTTTTAGAACACAATGAAAATGAAAACACAACATACCAAATCTATGGGACACAATGAAAGCAGTGCTAAGAGGAAAACTCATAGCCCTGAGTGCCTCCAAAAAGAAAATGGAGAGAGCATACATTACCAGCTTAATGACACACCTGAAAGCCCTGGAACAAAAAGAAGCTATTTCGCCCAGGAGGAGTAGAAGGCAGGAAATCATCAAACTCAGGGCCGAAATCAATCAAGTAGAAACAAAGAGAACCATACAAAAAATCAACAAAACCAGGAGCTGGTTCTTTGAGAAAATCAACAAGATAGATAAACCCTTAGCCAGAATGACCAAAGGGCACAAAGAAAGTATCCAAATTAACAAACTTAGAAATGAAAAGGGAGACATAACAACGGAAACTGAGGAAATCCAAAAAATCATCAGATCCTACTACAAGAGCCTATACTCAACACAACTGGAGAATCTGGAGGAAATGGACAATTTCCTTGACAGATACCAAATACCAAAATTAAATCAGGACCAACTAGACCATCTAAACAGTCCCATAATGCCTAAAGAAATAGAAGGAGTCATAGAAAGTCTTCCAACCAAAAAAAGCACAGGACCAGATGGCTTCAGTGCAGAATTCTACCAGACCTTCAAAGTAGAGTTAACACCAATACTCTTCAAACTATTCCACAAAATAGAAACAGAAGGAACACTACCCAATTCCTTCTACGAAGCCACAATTACGCTGATACCAAAGCCACACAAAGATCCAACAAAGACAGAGAACTTCAGACCAATTTCCCTTATGAACATCGATGCAAAAATACTCAATAAAATCCTTGCCAACCGAATCCAAGAACACATCAAAACGATCATCCACCATGATCAAGTAGGCTTTATCCCTGGAATGCAGGGTTGGTTCAATATACGGAAATCCATCAATACAATCCACTACATAAACAAACTCAAAGAACAAAACCACATGGTCATTTCATTGGATGCTGAAAAAGCATTTGACAAAATTC